>NC_080715.1:32891854-32931854 GCF_019097595.1 Hemibagrus wyckioides | reverse complement strand
AACTAAGTATATTACAATCTAAAGCTGATAAAAATCAATACATATCATGTTGAAAACAGCAGGTTTTGACCAAACACAAATTGACATCTTTATTTACAAAAACATTAATATTCAATTCAATTCATCTCAATTTATTTATTTATTTTGTATAGTGCCTTTTACAATGAACATTGTCTCAAAGCAGCTTTACAAAAGAAGAAAAACGGAGAAAGGGGAGGGGAAAAATGAAAATAAAAAATATATTAAAAAAAACAACTAAATACCTAGAAATAAGAATAAATTATTAAATTAAATTATTAAACTTAGTTTATCCCTAATGAGCAAGCCTGTGGCGAATATGATGTGGAAAGGTTTTTGTTTCATTTTTGGTTTTGACTTCCTGCCAGGAAATATCACCTTGGGTAAAGATTCAGTTTAACAAACAAAGCTGTAAAAACAGTCAGTCTGTCTAAATATGTCTAAAAAATGCTTCCTTTGCTTATGAAGAGCCACAGAAGAGTAAATTCATTAGACTCTAAAGCTGGGCTTTATTCATCCATTCACCTTCCCTGATGTTGCAGGCTTTAGGTATAAAAAAATAGAGGAACATAGAGACCCTGCACAGATTAAAGATGCCCCAGTGCAGTCATAATTATACCAATACCCCAGTCCACTCAATACCCCCATCCACTTGTTGCATAAGTCATGGAACAGGTATGTGGAGCAACATTGTTTACTAAAGGTGATTTACACAGAACTTATAATCTGCAATGAGCAGAAGACAACATTTCTCACTGACTTGGGCCACTATGAATATATGGTAATGCCTTAGGGTCTGGTTAACACCCATACATCATTCTTTTTAGCATTTATAAGTGAGGTACTCCGTGAAATGGTAAACAGATTTGTCATGGTGAGGATATTCCTATCCATTTCTCAGAACATGATCATGTGAAACAAGTCCACCGGAAGCTCTGCCAAATCTCAAAAAATGTGTTTCGCCAACCCACAATTTAAACCCTCGAGTACATTCTGGACACATATATGTGTAAAGATGGATGAGAAAAGTGTAGAAGTATTATATTTATGGCCGAAACCATTTTGTCACAAGGCCACTATGACGACCCTGTGCATTCATCTCTCAGAAGCTGAGTACTGTTGAATGAGATTATTAGTGAGCATGAAAGCAGCCCTTGAGGAATGGAGTCATTGGTTGGAAGTTGCAGAGTGTTCTTTCTTAAACCTCACAGACTACAGAAATAGAGAATATGTTAAATCAGCTAGGAGAAAGACTCAGTTCTTGCCAAGACAGGGGGCCTTGTTTTTCACCTACTTTAAGTGTAGATGAGAAATTATGGATGAAAAAGCCCAACAGCCTCACAAAAGCCTCTAGACAAGGTATTAACCAAAACAAACCATGAAAGGTCAAGTTTATCTGGTGGGTACATGCTTCTCTCAGTTCTGGACACCCCAGTATCCAACAGCCTATTGGATAGATTCTGGTGGTCTTCACTTAATAATGATGTCATGCTCCCTGTACAATCTTGTCAAGTCTGTGCTCAATCTAAAACCCCAAACCAGCCACCATGTGGTTTCCCGGAACCCCTGCCGGTACTAAAACCTCAATGATCACCACAGACTTCAACACAGATGTGCCAGACTCACAAGGATACACCACAGTTATGTTAATCATTGAAAGATTTACTGGAGCTTAGATAAGCCTAGATAAGACACTCATCACTATGGGGAACATTAAAAAGGGTATAACGGTTTACTCCACAGTTCTGGAAAACATTCGGACAGCTCAGAATTAATGTCATTCTCTTTTCTGGGTATAATCCTTAATCTAAAGGTCAAGCTGATAGACTTAAATAAGATACTGGGATATGCCTTAAGTCTTCTTGGGCTAGTAATCAACATGAATGGAGCTGATATCATTACCATGGGCAAAAATTCACTTATGGGTTCCGCTAATGGACTGTGTACTAGGATACCAATCCTCCCACATTCTGTGGTTATAGAGAACTGAACAAACATGGAAAAGTTCCCTGCATATCAACAGTGTAGACCCTAGTGTAGATCCTACCCCCAATTCCAACCTAATCAGAAGGTCTGGCTCTCCACCTGCAACATCAACTACGATTTCATTATAAAAATAGCCAAGTCCTGACTGTTACTTTCAAGATTCAAAGACAGTATCTTATGAATTAAAATTGCCAGCATCTTATCACATTGCTAAAACCTGTTAGCTTTCATATATAATGATGAAAAATTATACATGTTGCTCCAGTCCATTAATTTGATTGGCCAAGCTGCATTCCAAGAGAGTTTAAATTTAAAACTGCACTGGAATGTATTACAGAATGGTCACTCTAGTGATATCACTGACCTCATCAGTGGACATGGCAAATGATATTTTCAGAAATATAACTTCTGACATAAAATCTACAAGCCCATCAGTTGAAGGTGAAAAGGAAGATGGGATGTTCATTTTACCAGAAATACCTTTAATGAAAATGTGCAAAATAATGTAAGCTTGCTAACCAGCTAGCTGACATGCAATGAAGTGAATGTGGTTTCTTCTGGATCTATTTTGTTAGCAGAATATAAATAAACAGAACATTTGGCCAGATTCTGTCACTTCTTTCATTAATTTCTGAAATTTATGAAAATAATACTGTACTCACGGTTGTGCAGTTATACTGAATATCATCACGGCTATATTTACCTATGCCCTGTGAATTTGTGCCTATAGATGTATCACAGCCAGGCTGATATTCAGTATGACCGCACTGTTACTTGCCTGATGTTGGAAAAACTCTGCTTACAGATGAATGAACAACATAACATACAGTATACAGGCTTATGGCTTATCTTTAGAAAACTGTGATGCCTTGTTACCCTGTGGATTCTTGACAGAGGTGTTTGAGTAGGTAGGCGCCAACCGTATTGGATTAAGAACAGAGATTGGAGAGACACGTTGCGTTACTGTAGGTGCTGAGGTGCTTGCCACAGAAGCCACAGGTGAAGACATGTCTTGGCCTAGATAGACATAAACATTTTTAGCAATTTCATGCTGATGAGAAATGGCAGTTGTTCTAGTTTGGATGAGGAAGAGGACGGTGCTGGCGAAGTGGAGACAGACAACAAGCTGCTTTTACTCTGTAAGTAAGAAAGTGAGGAGGTGTCTGAGAGTCCTGTGGAGACAGACAGTGAAAGCATTGAGGCAGACAGTGCAGTCCTGAATGAGGACAGTGGTGAGGGCAGATTAGATGTGAGAATTCCTGGAGAGTTGGTGCTGTTAAAAAAGTTTTTTTAAATGTTGCTAATGATGAATTAAAGCTGCAGGTACCAGTTAACAAGAACATGCTAACTGGTGCCTGTCTTTTCCTGCTTGTTAATTTCATTCATATTTTTGGCTGAAATATTCCTTTACATTAGCATGATGTGACAGGTGACAGCACAGTGCAGAGTTTGGTGATTGGGTGGCAATGAGAACATTTAAAGAACATTGAGTGGGTGTATTACAGTAGTTATAGCACAAGTGAAGTGTTTGCATTGTAGGCATGGTGGCTTTTGAGGAAAATAATAAAATAATGCTTAAATAATGCAGTTGATGACATAAGTGATGCTTGGCAGCCGTCTCATTTTAGCTCAATTTAGGTGTTGTTATGCGATGTAAAGTCACAGTTGCATGACATGTGAAAGACAATGGTTAGGACCAATAATGCTGGAGCCTCAACACACATTGATATCATTACCCTGGTTCCTATTCGTTGCCCCACTGACAAGAACAGGCTTTGTTTGATGTCCATCCAGTGATTGGCTCGGAGCTGTGTGACATGAAGAAGCCGTCTCATAAGGGATGAGGATTATATTGCAGTTCGAAAAACTCTAATATTCTCAGACTTGTGTGTCTTAATACAGACTCTGGGTTATATTCCTGTCTGTGGATTATAGGTCTATAAAAGTTTTTGGCTTGAATTTATTGGGACTTTCAGGGGAATTCTTGATAAAACGTTTTGGTAAAATTTAGTCATCTAGAAACTTGTGCTTTCTGACTGGCCAAGGGAAGTCTCTACAAAATGTATTTCAGTGTACCACTTTAGTCTCAGAAGTAATACATAATGGATAATAAGCACTATGTTTGTACATTTACAATCAATGCTTTAAAAAAATACATTAACATAAGTGATAAGTAACAGGAGAATTTACCCATGTTGCTGACTGGGACCTTCTTGTTGACCGGCTTCTTTTGACCCCGAGGCAAGTTTTGTGTGTTAGATTTTTCTGAAGGTGTTTCAAAAGGTTGCTTTGGCTTAACCCTGAGGGTAGGCTCAGTTTTACCATTTTGCCATGTGTTGGTGTTAGAAAGTTTTATTGTAGCACTTGTTGGGTGATGGTCAGGTTGTTGGAATTCAGTAGTGCTTAATGTGGTGCTGAACTGCTGGTAAATATTGGGTTTAGGAGTAAACTTTGGGTTGATGATGTAACTGTGTTGCTGATTGGTGACAGGTTGTTGAGACCCGAAGTTTAGACCTGATTTAGCTGTACTGGATAGGGTTGTGGTCAGTTGGGTTTGTGTTGTGCGGGATTGTTGTGGTCTGGGCTTCTGTTGTTTTTTTCTTGGTTTGGACTGGGTTGTGGTCAGTTTGGGTGGCACTGTTTTTCTTTGGGATTTTGTTGAGTGTTCGGTTGTACTGGATTGGGTTTTCTTGAGATGGGGTTGGATTCGGTCAGGTTGAGAATGTGTTGTGGAGGCCTGAGTTGCTTCTGGGTAGTGTATCAGTGCGCTATTTGGGATTTGAGTTGCATCAAGTAAAGATTGGGGTTGGGCTGAGATTGCAATGGATTGGGGTTTGGCTGGGAGGGGTTGAGAATGGATTGTGGTGGGTTGGAGTTGGCCTGTTCTTGTGTAGTTTTTTACTGTGTTAGTTTGGGATTTAGTTGTTTGGGGTGGAGATTGGAGATCAGTGGGTTTGGATTGGAATTTATGGGGTTGGGATTGTGTTGTAATAGATAGGGGTTGGACTGTGTGTGTTGGAGATTGGGTTGCAGTGGGCTTGGGATGAGTTTTATGGGGTTGGGTTATAATAGATAGGGGTTGGACTGTGTGGGGTGGAGATTGGGTTGTAATGGCTTTAGGATAAGTTATATCCGGTTGGGATTGGGTTGTAATAGATTGGGGTTGGGTTGCATGGGGTTGGGATTGGGTTGTAATAGATTGGGGTTGGGTTGCATGGGGTTGGGATTGGGTTGTAATAGATTGGGGTTGGGTTGCATGGGGTTGGGATTGGGTTGTAATAGATTGGGGTTGGGTTGCATGGGGTTGGGATTGGGTTGTAATAGATTGGGGTTGGTTTGCATGGGGTTGGGATTGGGTTGTAATAGATTGAGGTTGGGTTGCATGGGGTGGGGATTGGGTTGTAATAGATTGGGGTTGGGGTGCATGGGGTTGGGATGCATGGGGTTGGGATTGGGTTGTAATAGATTGGGGTTGGGTTGCATGGGGTTGGGATTGGGTTGTAATAGATTGGGGTTGGGGTGCATGGGGTTGGGATTGGGTTGTAATAGATTGGGGTTGGTTTGCATGGGGTTGGGATTGGGTTGTAATAGATTGGGGTTGGTTTGCATGGGGTTGGGATTGGGTTGTAATAGATTGGGGTTGGGGTGCATGGGGTTGGGATTGGGTTGTAATAGATTGGGGTTGGTTTGCATGGGGTTGGGATTGGGTTGTAATAGATTGGGGTTGGTTTGCAAGGGGTTGGGATTGGGTTGTAATAGATTGGGGTTGGGGTGCATGGGGTTGGGATTGGGTTGTAATAGATTGGGGTTGGGTTACATGGGGTTGGGATTGGGTTGTGATGAGTTCAAGTGTTGTAAACTTGTTTTGGGCCATTTTGAGGTCTGTGCTGTGTTGGGATTGATTTGTACTAGTTTTAGGGTGACTTGTATAGGGTTGGGGTGACCTAGTCTTGGGCTTGACTGTTCTAATAGGGTACCTGGGTATTTTTTGTTGGATCTGGGTAGTTGTGGTGAATTTGGTTGTGCTGGTCTCAGGTTGGGGATGAATTTTGTTGGGAAGACGGATCTTTTTCTTTTTGGTTTTGTTGAGTTGTGCTTTGACTGTGCTAGATATAATTTTGATTCTGTTGGTCTTTGGTTTGGGTGTGTTGAATAGAGTTTTACTTATGGTCAGTTGGGTTTGGGTTGAATGAAGTGGTTTTTGGGTCGTAATTGAAAGAGATGATTTTGTAGAATGGTGAGTTTCTTCTGTTATGTTTCTTAAACTACTCATTGGTGTGTGAGGTGAGGTAAAGGTCTGGGTCAAGAACAATGAATCTTCTGAAGGATGTGAAGTTCCTATGCCATCGCTTCCTGCTCCTGTTCAAAGAAGAGATATGACAGTGCCTTATAGTGTGTGTGTGTGTGTGTGTGTGTGTTTGTGTGCGTTTGCAGATAGTGCATCTTCATAGACAGTATGCTTGTACTGCCTTTGGGAATATTCAGCTTTGTGTCAGTAGTTGGGAGACAAATTTCCACTTCTAAAGGAAGCTAAAGTTGCCTTTTTTTTTCTCACTGCGATGCATAGACACATTTCTTGAATCATGGAATCATTTGATGCAGTCAATTCTGATATAGGACTGGATGCTCACCACTATTACTTTATATATATATATTAGTTTTGTGTTTTTGGTTTCTGTTCTATCGTTAATCTAATCTTTGCAACTCTAATAATAAAGTGGAACTTTGTCTCCCTGCTCCATCTGAGTGAGAGCTGAGAATGACCTGTGGAAAAAATTCTTGGATCAAGATCAAGTAGAAAAAGATCCAACATGGCATGAGAATTTTAGATGTATACCAAGGAGTATTATATACACACAATGGACATTCTATTAGGTACACCTACCTTGTAGCTACCCTTATTGTCCATTTTCTCAGGGATCTTAACTCTGAGAATTGTGGCACAGTGGCATTGGGATTTAAGCACTACACTGGTACGGTTAGTAATACACACTGTGGTCAAAACTGTAGGTGTACAGGTAAAACAATCATTCAGTATAGATCATTCTTTCATAGTGGGTTTGGATGACAGTATAGCTCTTAACTCAGCAGTCTTATTAATGTGTTTATAAAGGCCATCATTACTGCTCACCTGTTTCTCTTGTAGCAGTATCATACACTGTACTACATCGCTGTCACTGCTCAGAATGGTCCATTACCCAAATGATATCTGGCCACCATTGGTGCTCTCTTTTCTGGGTATAAGGAGGGTCTGATGAATTGTTCCTGGCAGTGAGTAACTGTAACCCTACTACAATGCATCTACAGTATATGGCAGTGACACCTGACAAACTGGTCAGTTAATTTAGTTACAAGGTATG
This sequence comes from Hemibagrus wyckioides, assembly GCF_019097595.1. Classification (NCBI taxonomy): domain Eukaryota; kingdom Metazoa; phylum Chordata; class Actinopteri; order Siluriformes; family Bagridae; genus Hemibagrus; species Hemibagrus wyckioides. The sequence continues at coordinate 32,924,490 of NC_080715.1, read as the reverse complement.
TATACTTAATAATCTCTTAATGGCCACTGAGTGTATACTATAATACATCCTCCTACATATTCATCAATTGTGCAGTATTTCATTAGTATTGTGGTTATAAAAGTGACAAAAAAGAGAGTTACATGATCATGATCATGTAGACTGATCATTTAACTGGTAAATAGAGCAGAGTGCTCTTTCAACAAGCACAACCAAGATTAGGTACTGGTACCCCGATAAGCATTATAGCATGCAAAAGACTGTTTTGGAAGGTATTCCACTGCGAATAATGATAAAGAAATCACTATAAACAAAAGTAGTTTTTATGTGAAAGGTGAAGAATAATTCAGTGAAAATTTAAAACATACTGAAAACTGTATATACAGTACATACAAAAGATTTTTTTGTTTTAAAAACCAGGTGGTTATATGAGAAAGTCACAAATGTTCAAGACATCAGTAATAAAAACAGCCATTGTAATTTTCATTACCCAGAGTTACCCTTGGTATAGGAGGAGGTGCTGTGTGTCTGAGGAGGATAGCTGGTCTGCTCTGAGTCACGTTGTGCAGAACTGCAGAGTGAAGCATATCACAGTGAATCAGAGATTTCAAAAATTAACATTACTTTAACTCAGTGACTTTTGCTATGCACAATTTATCAGCCCTCATTCACCCCAAAAATCAGCTCTCATTCACCCCAAAATCAGCCCTCATTTACCCCATGCAGGGGTAGAAAGGAACTTCCAGAGCTACTGCAGAGCATAATGATGAAAATAGTGGACCATTAGGCACAGCAGCATTGTTGGGATTTTTAAAGCACTGTATTTATGCTGCTACAGATAGGAACACACACTTTATGATCTGAACTGTAGGTATAACACCCTTGTACTGTGGTCACTAAACAGCAATTATATTAAGGTGTTTAAAAAGCCTATCATCGGTGCTTGACTGATACACTTGTACTAGTGCCACACACACACACACTGCTACAGAAACACTATCGGTGTCACTGCATCATGCAGAATGGTCCATCACTACTGAAAAACATTCCTGGAGACAAGTGTTCAAATCAGAAGAGAGCATGTTTTTTTAAGCAGGTGGTCTATGAGAAATTAACAGATTTAAGGTTAAAGTTAACAGGTTTAAGAAACTAGTAATACAACCAGGCATTGTAGTTCTTCTTACCTTGCATTACCCTCTGTGTAGGAGTAGGTTCTGGTCGTCTGAGGACAGAGGTCGGTCTGCTCTGAGTCACAACTGGAGAGTGAAGTGTACCACAGTCAATCAGATATTTAATAAATATTAAGGTTTCCTTATTTATTATTTAGAAATTGAGAAAACCTACCAGGCACTGATGTGGAGAAAGTTTGAGGGCTTTCAGTAATGGGCTTCTGTAGGAAAAAGAAGTCTGTACTTACAAAGAAAAACAGAAAGGAGAGAGAAACACAAAGACAAGAAAAAGAAACAAAAAGCAATAAAAGAAAGAGAAAGATTTCTGTGTTTAAGATAGACTTACCTCAGGCCTCAGAAAGATCTCAGGTTTCCGAGGCTTATGAATGTCTACAGAAGAGAGAAGAGAAAAGAGAAAAAGGCACATATTGTGTCACTAACCCTAGTCACGATGCACTCCTGAAGCAATAAAGCAGTTCTGTATGGAAACAGTTTGTTTTACAAATTCAGTTCTAGGAACATGAAATAGTAAGAGGTTAGATTAGCGTCAAACTAGCATGTTGTTGCAGAACACTGAACTTAATAAACTTATCTTTGTCATAAACTCTACTTCTCACTGTCTGTTTAATAAACACACTTTGATAACATATTGCTGAGTCTGGAATTATTTAAAAATAGTTAAAAACACAATCAGTGGGATTAATTAGATGAACTTGCTGAACTGACAACTTTGGCATTAAACCTCATTCCCAGCATGTGAATAACGGATATGAAGATCTTCCGAAGATTACACTGTAGATAATAAACTGGATGACTTCTGTTAAAGATAAAACATAATGGACTCCTGATTTTTTCCTGTGAAACACAATTAGACTTTATTGTTTCTTTGATGCAGTGACTGAGTTTTATAAGTTACTGAGGGAGCCAGAACACCAGCTCACTCCAACTCATGTTAACTACACACACTCTGAGCACTTTAATAGTACTTTACTACCTTGTAGTTACTCTTATTGACTATTTTATTAGGAACACCTGCCATATATTGTAGGAGTATACAATATTCAAAACATACAATTATGTGGTAGTCCTAAAAAACCTACTGGATGTCACAGAAAAGGAATACTTTGACACCTACATTTTTTTTTCACCTACATACTTTTATCAGCCCTCATCCACAACACAGCAGGAAACCTATGAGAAAAGTGGACCATTATTGTCCCAGTCACAACAGAATACACTGCGTGGTCTGAATTGTAGGTTTAATCCACTTCCACTGTGGGCTTTGTTGGCAGACTGACTCTCAACTATAGAAAAAAATATTTATGTGAATAAAAGACAGGTGGAGATAAAAGAAGGAGGTGTGTGAAAATAGAGAAAAGAAATGTTTTTTTGTTTTTTTTTTTAGAATTCACAGATATTGAAGAAATCAGTAACAAAAACCATCCTTGTAATTTTCATTACCTTGAGTTACTTTCTTTGTAGGAAGAGGTTTTGGGTGTCTGAGGGAAGCTGGTCTGCTCTGAGTCACAGCATGCAGAACTGCATAATCGAGCATGTTGCAGTGAATCAGATATTTAATAAATGTTATAATTGTTTCTCTTAATATTTTTATGAACAGAGAAAACATCTTACCAGGCACTGATGGGGGGGGAGTTTGAGGCCTTTCAGTGATGGGCTTCTGTAGGAGAGAGAAGTCTAGACTTACAAAGAAAAAGAGAAAGGAGAAGGGAAAAAAGAGAAGAGAAAGCAACAAAGAGACATGTGGAAAATAACTTACTGCATATGACAGATTTACCTTACGCCTCAGAGGGTTTTCGGTCTTCAATGGTTCAGGAATGACTACATCTTTTGCTGAAAAAAGAGAACAGTGTGTCATTAGGGTATTCAGGTGTTTTTAATTAGCCATAATTAGCTGAATCTCAATCATTTCAATTCTCATTTGAATTTTCTAAATCAGTGCAGTCATCCTTTCACGTCAGCCATGAACTTCAAATCCCAGCACCACAGCCTACAGACCTGCCACTTGTTTGTAGAACACAAAGCTCAACCTCCACAGCACATATAACCTGGTCCAGATCAGAGATGGTAATGGGAAACCATGTTTAGCAGCTCTAGAGGCCACTATGAATATGCCATAATGCTATATGAGTGCTCTAGTGTCACCGCTGTATTCCAGTGCCTCAAAAACGGTGTGCTGCAAGACATGCTGGGCAAATTTGCTGTGGTCTACAATGGTTATCTTCTCATCTACTCCCCCTCCTCGAATGCCATCTATACAATGAAGGGGGAGAAATGTGAGTTTTATCAGAATTCCACCCCACATCATAGGCCGAGAAAGAGTGGCTATGTACCAGGATAAAGTTGCTGCAGTTCTGAACTGGCCCTATCTACAGGATCTTTCTATCGCCGCTTCATTTGGGGCTTCACGTCCATAGCACACTCCTAACGTCGCTCCTCAGAGGGGGACCTAAGCACCTGGCAGGGAACCAAGCAGCCAAGAAAGCAACAAGCTGTGTTCACCACAGCCCTTGAGTACCAAGGTAGCACCAGCACCACCACCCTATGCCCCTGTGCCTTATCCCTTTCTGTGCCTTATCTACACTCCCCACAAAACACATATATTCTTATACTCACAGTCACCCAGCTACTGATTAAACACATCTATCGTCAGTTAGCATCACACTAACAATCACTATTAGAAAATAATTAAGTACAAACTGTTCAGTTCACATGATTGCTGGACATTACCAAAGTTTTTTTTTTTATCGTGTTGCTTCCTGGTCAAAACCATGATCAAGTTTCTTGTTTGTTGTACATCGCTTGACCACTGCCTTTTTTTGACTTTATGTTTTGGACTTTCTGCCTGGTTTATTTATCTCCCTGTTCCATCTGTTTACAATCAAAAATCAAAACAAGATTGAGGCTGTGATCCCTGCTGTTTTCACAAGTATTCAACCCCCGGGGTTTCCGGGTGGTCCAGATGAACCAAAGATGAACCAAAACCTCCTCAGCTGAACTGTCCCTGGAGTGAAAATGAAGATTAAGGAGCATACTATGAAGTTTAAAAAAAATGTCATACTTCAGGAAATAGGGTATAAAATTATATTTAAGAGTTTAATCATCCTAGTAAGCAAAAGTAAGTAAGAAGTGGAAGCTGCTATGTTGAGTCACTGTTACGTAAAGTAAGACCGTGTGAAAATACCAAAGAGAAGAACGTCCATTAGGACCACCATACAAGATGGTGGCCTGTTTTACAACAGGTTTATGTTAAGATATTAATATCGAAAAAAATAATCACCCTACACATGCATTCTGCTGTACAGTACTCGTACTGCCATTACCCATCATCAACAGTGTTACTGAAAATGTTCTCATCATGGCTGAAGTGAAAGTGAAGGTATGTGGGAGCAGAGGATTTATGCTCACTTACTTAGGACCATTTATTATGATATACTGTACAGTGAATATAAAATATTGGCATACCTCTGTTCAAACTGCAGATCTTTTTTAACCTTTATTGTGATTTAGCAGCCAAAAAAAATTCAGGTGAAAAGTGAGGCATTTTAAAATAAACAGAAACATTTCAGGGAAAGAAAATCTTCTTGTTTTTTCCCCACATTTTGCTTGTAATACTAATCTTGGTTTGCAAAATCTATTCCACTTTTACAGGATTTAGATCTGGTCTCAGATTAGACGATTCCAAAATATCAATCTTTGTTTTCTGGAACAATTCCTTTGTTGACTCACTTGTGATTTGAGAACAGATTGCAGGTTTTGGGCTAAAATAGATTCAAACGCTAACATGGTTCCCTCTATCTTGAGTAGGGCCCCAGTGCCTGGTGCTGCCACCACCATGTTTCATCATGGGTATGGTGTTCTCTGGGAAATACACTGCCATGTTTTCATGCCAAATATATTTTAGAATTATGCCAAAAAAAAGTTCTACCTTGATCTCAGCAGATTTATTTTGCAAAATTGATTCATGGTTTTGGCAAAAAAAAATAGGTAGGATTGGATTTTTTTCCACAAGAAATAGCTTCATTCTAGCCAATTTTCACTGTGATGATGGCCTGTGTTTCAAACCTCTCTTTCAGCAATGAGATACTGTAAACGCTTTGGAAGCTTTTTAAGGATTATGACATCAACAGTCAGATGAAACCAAGAGGATTTCAAGAAACTCCTACACAAACAGCAGATCTTTATTAGTGGGTTAATCAGAATCACTTCACTGATGACAGCTGTATAAAAATCTGAACATTTGAGCATGAGCTGTGGGGAATGTGATGAGTTAATGAAAACTTTTCTATTTGTTTTTCACTTGGATTTATTTGTCTGCTGTATCACATTAAAGCTGGAAAAAGATCTGACATGGTTTATGTTTTTTATGATAAAAAACGTGTGTGTATAGACAAAAGCCTATTTTAATATATCTTTATTATTGCACCTCACAGATCATCATAAGTGGGTAAGAAAATCCTTTTTGTGTATTTATTAAGCGTAATGTGTTTTCTGTTTGTAAAACAGAAAATACAGGAGAGAATGTATTTTTTAAATCAAGTGGTCTTTTCACAGATGTAGAAGAAATCAGTAATAAAAACAACCATTGGAATTTTCATTACCCTGAGTTACCCTCGGTGTAGGAGGAGGTTCTGGGTGTCTGAGAAGGGAAGCTGGTCTGCTCTGAATCACTGCAGAGTGAAGCGTATCACACTAAATCAGATCTCTGATCAATATTAAGGTTTCTCTTCATGTCTTCATAGGTGGAGAAAACATCTTACCAGGCACAAAGGGGGAGAAAGTTTGAGGGCTTTCAGTGATGGACTCCTGTAGGAGAGAGAAGTCTAGACTTACAAAGTGAGAAAAGAGAAAACACAGGGAAAAGGAAAAACAAGAGAAAGAGACATAGAAACATGTGAAAAAGAACTTAACCATATTATTATTATAGACTTACCGTAGGCTTCAGAGTGTTCTCAGGCTCCAGTGGGGTATAAATGTCTATTTCCTTTACTGAACAAAGAGGACAATGTCAGCAACAGTCGAGTGTAGAGGTATTTTAGTGTGTTTGGTTTCATAGATGTTTGTTTATTACTACATGCAACAAAAATCCTGAAATGTTTTATGTAAAGATATGACAAGTAGATAATGTGCCCATATTTCTGGACATGTCTGTTTGACCCTGCATGATGTCTTACACTGACTTTTTTTCCGGCAGTTGATTGGTCCATGGCAAAATTTCATTTCAAAATGTCGATTTTTCCTTTTTTATGCCCATAATAACCAAATAATATTATATTAATCTGAATAAACAGATAATGTGTTCTAAAATGTGCATAGATATAAAAATGCAAATATGAGCAACAATATATTGTGTTTTTGTTGTTGGTGTTATTGTTGTTGTGGGTGTTTTGTTTTGTTTTTTGCCAGAGCCCAGCACTGGGTTCTCATGAAACATGAACACTGTGCTGAAGTGGGATGCCTTTACTTTAATGTGGGCATGAGTGGTCAATCAGATCTAAAACTAACAAGACAAAGAAAGCCTCCATTCATTAATAGAAACATGCAGCACTGTATGCAGACACAGCATTCACTGCCCTGTGGTCTACATGCAGAAAGTGGATGCGTGTACAAGCAAAAATAATACCTGCACCTATAAGACAGACCGGTTATAAGCTGGAGTTATGTATCTGAGGTTGAGTAACTGTCAGAGCATTCAGAGAAACTGTCGGAGAATTCACGCAGCATGCTGACAGTGCTAGCATTTCTATATTTCTGATGTGTGGAGTACTAAACAAATACAGATGTAGATACAGATACAGGCATTGCTTTAGACCCCTACTTTGAAGATAAACTGGAAAAAAAGTAATAGAATAAGACAGAAATAGAGACACATTTTTCTTGTTACGTTCAGAACCCATGACGGATATGAACTTTTGCTTTAAGATGTCTATGTATATGAGGCTCATGAAGCGATTTGCATGTTAAAAGTTTAGTGCTTTGTTGTTGTGACATACCAGCTGTGTTGTGAATTACTGGAGTGCTCCAGGCCCCAGTGATATTGCGAGATTCTGCTCGGACCCCAAACTCATATGGTGTGTCTGGTTTGAGTTGGTCAATGACCGTATCACTGGTGGGACAAGTCTGATAGTTCCAGGTCTTTTTGGGCTCCTTCTCTCTGTAGCGCACGGTGTAGTGACTAGAGATTCATTGAAGAGAAAGTTAGTCTGTTGTTTAATCGTGAAACTGATATGGTAGTGATTAGTCTGGATGGGAAAAGGCCTTTTTCATACTTTATATTATGTTTCACAATAATTAGAATAGCTTAAGCTGCTGGAAGGAGCTCTGATTTAACTGACTCTCAGACTTTCTCTCTGGATTATACTGGGCAGCAAAAGGATCAGATTGGTTAAACAGAGCAGTCTGACGTAAAGCTTTCCACCAGCTTGACCAAAGAGCACACAAGATGTGCCTGTGTGTGTGTGTGTGTTATACAGTATGTGTCTTTATAGCTCTGCACCTGCAATATTTCCAATAGATCCAATAGACATATCACATTCCAAAGTTTTTCATGTCTCTATTCCTGGCTGCTCAGCTATGTCAGTGTGCAGACTGGGATTCTGTGAGAATATTCAGATAGCTTTGGCTCTTCTGATTACTGGTACTGCTCCACAGTGTCTGTCAAAACTATGACCAAACATCTGGCTGAGCGTCAGTGTTCCCATCTAACATAGAGAAAGCAGACATGCACAAATACACAAAAACAAACAGTCTTACCCATCTTTAATGCAGTCATCCAGGTTGCTTTCAGTAGCAAGGGTATTTAACAGCGTGCCCCAGGACAGCATAACTGAGGTCTCGGTCACAGAGCCAATCACCAGATGCAGAGGCTTTTCCAGAGTCTCTTTTCCTAGACATTTCATGCACTATTATGTACATCCACTTTGTTTTGTGTGGATTTAACAGTGCTTTACATACATTTTGCCATATTATTTACCTGTGCACTGTTTCTTCGCCTCTTCTTCTTTATATGGCTGTACTGCAACTAGATATTTTGGCTCAGCATCTGAAAGAATGGAACAGAAAGTCAGAGAAGGACAGATGGAGAGAGACTATCAAAAAGAGAATTTGGAGGTTTTACCGATTTCAGTTTCATATGGTTGCCCGTCCTCAGGGAGTTCGATTAACTGTTTGGAGAACAAGCTGCTGCCATAGCCCAGGATGTAGCCCTCCAGTCTAGTGTCCGTGTCCGGCTGCAGGAACTTCAGCATGATGGTGTCTCCTATAGCACTGATGCGAACCTTTGTGGTCTGCCTGCGCACTAAGGATGGAACATAAACCAAAAATTACACAAGTAACAGAAATAAAGAGGGGATCTATTCTTTTTTGACTAAGCTATTGGCCTTCTCAGTGGAAGAAAAAGCCTCAATATGACATCAAGACATTTAAAAAGCCAAAACCTACAGAGCATTAATTGATTTTGATTCTGGCAGGGCATTTACAGTATCAGAGAACAATGTGTTTTTATGCTATTGCCACAGAGAAAAATATTCTAAAATGCCAGCAAGTTGATTATCCCCACAAGGGTACATTTGGTCATTTTAATGGGATATTTTAATGCTTTACAGTTTGCTAGAATTTTCAGCACGGCTGTGGATCAACAGTTCCACAGTTTAATGCCAGATTTGGTTTTATCCAACAACTACACGGTCAATACAACCAAAACAACCATTAATAGGACAGACATGTGAATCTGGGCCACAGACACATGCAAACATAAAACATGGCTCTTAAACGTGAAACAGACACCTGTAAAGACAGAAATAATGAATGAAGATCAAAACATCTTAGACATGGCATTAAAGCATAGACTTGTGGTTAACTTTTATGACTTGGTTGATGAAACAGTGGGTGTAACTGCGGGATAAAAGGTTGCTGTGTGTTAGAGAAACTAGGAAACTCCCAGCATCTCCAAAACAAGCTCACTGGCTCTTTGTTACATCACAGCTGGCTTGGCCCATCTCTGGGCATCTCCTCAGGCATTAGTCAGGACTGGATTAGCCTGTCAGCAGGTGCATTAGGGAGATAGTAAGTCATTACACTGAGGTAGTAATGAAATATGAGCATATTGTATTGGACAGAATTAGAAAACCCAGCCAGAGTTTGTGTGTGAATTGAAACATATCAATGATCAGGATTTATCATGTGCCATGGTGTTTTTAAGGCCAAGCACCACAGGCCTGAATGATCTTGCATCTAACTGTCAAGATATTTCAGGTATCTGTAACCTTCACATCACAAAAATCAACAGAAAATGATATTTTCAATATGTGGAAATATATGGAAACCTTGAAGTACACATATTTCCATTTGTTTGTTTTATTTGTTGTAAAGCTTATTTCCTAACACATAATGTTCTCTTAATGGTCCAGCTCCCTCACCAGCTCTCTCACTGCCCAGGCATGAAAACAAAGCAGGGGAGGTTGCTAAGGCCAGTGCACTCACAGTACCAGTCCTAAACTGGGATAAAATGGGAGGGTTGCAACTCCGGTGTAAATCCTGTGCCAAATCAAATAGTGCTTTGCTTTGGTGAACCCTAATGAGAGCAGTTAAAAGAAGAAGAAGAAGAAGAAGAAGAAGAATAATATGATGATGATGAAGAACAAGAAGGAAAAAGAAGACAATGATGATGATGGTGATGATGATGATGATGAACAAGAAGAAGATGATGATGGTGATAATGATGATGATGATGGTGATGATGAACAAGAAGAAGAAGATGATGATGATGATGATGAACAAGAAGAAGAAGATGATGATGATGATGATGATGATGATGATGATGAGGGCAGTGGTGGCTCAAGTGGTTAAGGCTCTGGGTCGTTGACCGGAAGATCAGGGGTTCAAGCCCCAGCACCGCCAAGTTGCTACTGTTGGGCCCTTGAGCAAGGCCCTTAACCCTCTCTGCTCCAGGGGCGCCGTATCATGGTTGACCCTGCGCTCTGACCCCAACCTCCAAGGATGGAATATGCGAAGAAAGAATTTCACTGTGCTGTAATGTATATGTGACAAATAAAGGTTGTTTCATTTCATTTGATGAACAAGAAGTAGAATATGAAGATTTTTTTAAAAAAATGATGTTATGCAATTTCCTTATGTGTAATTGTGTTGTTATGTAATATTCCTGAAATATAATAAACAAAATTGTGCATGATATATGACGGGCTTCTGCTCAGTGCTGATATTATTTTTATCAATCTGTTTTCTCAGAATGATCTGATTGCCATGTGCCAAGTCTGACCCTTTTGAAGTTGGTTCCTTTACATAATTCCAAATACTGGCTCATCGCTCCTAAAGACAGACTTTGACAATGGGCTTTTCTTACATGTGGATTTGATTCTAAATCATTATATGAAAATCAATATTTTGATAAACTCTTATGTAAAAGTAAGACCACTGGCTGTGTTACCACAACAAAACAAAACAAAACAAAATTGTGTTGGATTTATTTGTTTAAAAATGGATTTCTGTGAGGTGCAAATCTAATTAGTTCTCAACAATCTGTTCCCTTATGTATTTATTTTTTTGACAGGTTAAACTTTATTTTTATTGGAGTTAAGAGACTTGACTCTTATATCCTCTTTAATAGTAGCAAAATAAAGTGTGTGAAGATGTTCACACATCACACAGAATATAGAATATAAAAATCGCCATTGCAACAGAGATGAGAGATGAGGATCATGGGTCCAAGCTTAAAACCAGATTGAGTTATTTAAAGTTCTTTCTAGATAGATTTCTTTTCCATTTTTAGTGTGATTTTTGCTATAGGCAGGTGTGGTGGTGTAAGTCATGAGTATGAGTCACAAACACGTTATTATTAGCCGCTCGTCTGGCCCAGTGCAGCACTCAGCACTACATCACTCCAGTCACGCTTAGGCATGCTGAATGATCACAACCGGCTTCTGTTGCTATAATAATATTTTGGGCCGTTTAGCAGAAAAACATTTGGACAGAGACTGTGAGGTTATCTTTAAATAAGACCTTATTTAGAAAGAAAAGATCCGGAGTGTCTCTGCCTGCGTTTTACTGCAGTTTCATTTTGACTCTGATGGCAGGGGCGTCTACTGGGATGATAGCTTTCAGACAGAGGTCAAGAGACTTGAACAATCAGTGACACAAGAAATGGAAGTTCTCCACGAATTCTCCATGTTGTCATCAGTTGGATTAAGATTTAGTGTATGTGAGGGGAGATAGCATGTGTTTTAAATTATTATAATTCTTAAGATATCAGTCAGAATTAATTCCTCTGGAAATTTTCATCCGGAAAATGACCACTCCCATGAGCACATGATTTTTATTAAGTATCACACTGATTTGAAAACTATCTTCTCGTGTGTTTAATATAAAGTATTCAGCAAGTCTGTTTTTTTATTTATTTATTTATTTATTTTAGGTACCATTAAAAAAAAACTCTATGATATTTCCTGAAACTGTGCCATTTAGCGCAGGTCTAATCTATATCTGTGCTTGGAAATTCGCCCATCCGTGCTGCGTCTGTGTCACAGACAAAGTCAGGAGATCCAACAATGATTAGGTAATGGAGCGCTCCAGAACAAATTGCAGAAGGATGATGTAAAAAAAAATTGTTCAGGGTCTGTCCAAGGCCATAAGAAAAATGTTTGTCAACAGCACCAGAAAAGCCAACAAACTATTACGCCATCTCTTTTAGTTTTAAACTGGACTGTTTTGGTTTAAGATGATGACCAGAGTCTCCTCACACTTCAACACCTCGTCCCAAGAAACACACAAACTTTCCCTCCAAAAAGCCATTTCCATTACTGATTACTGGCATGAACTGAAGTGACACACAAAGGTAATCAGTTCCATTTCTGAATAACTAATAACCACATGGAGCCTAACAATAACATCATGTTATGTCCAGAACTCTTTTTTTAGAACCGGCTGCTCGTCAACAATCTGATAAGACAAATTCGTTTAATTCAATCTCATACATATTTCTGCTGCATGCTGAGTCCAGTTGAGTAAAAGAGAGAAAAACTGGGCCAAATAAAGCAAATCAAAGAGCAGAGTGCATGAGTTCATTGCCAAAATCTGAGGTATTGGATTCTAATCTATACAAAGTCATAAATAATGCTGCTATAATAATGAGTCATATTCTTAGACTATCACATGCACAATTTTTTTAAAAAATAATACTCTTTTATTGCCTGTGGAGCTGAGCAAAACAACAAATCATAAACTGACCTCATCTACAGGTTTTTCAAATCCTAGTCTGTTTTCTGAAGTGAAGGAGAGACGTGTGTAAATAGCACCATGTACTGTACCTCTGGATGCACAGGTGAGGTTGGGGAGTAGGACCTCGCTGAGGATGAGGAGGAGCAGGAAGCCTGACATGCTGTCCCCTTCATTCGGTGGGTCACCAAAGTCAGTGCTGTCCACCGTCTTCCACTCTGATTCCTCTCCAGCAAACTTCTGCTCAGCTCTGAGGCTTGTCTCACACCCTGTTTCAATGTAATACAACTCAGTGTTCACACGTGTGCCTGAGAGGGAGAATATACACGTGAGAGAGAAGGCTGTGCATGTTATGGTAGAATTTTGAGAAGTTTTGCTTGTGACCAGACCATCTCTTGTGAACAAAATTGGGGGAGGTTACCTCTGATGTCACACATGTTCTCAAAGTGTGACATGATTTTCTCTCTCTCTCTCTCTCTCTCTCTCTCTCTCACACACACACACACACATCCTCCCTCTCTAACTCTATCACTTTATTCTGTTTTCTCCCCACACACAGCTATTATTTCTTCTCCACCCCAATTGGAACCTCTCTTTAAACCATGAGGATTTATTGACTATGAAGAACATTAGATATTAAACATGCAATTAGAGTTCAATAGATTTTTCAGATACTGAAAATAAACAGTAGAATTACTGACTGTCTTTCACTCTCTCATCGTTTATTCTTCACATAAAGGGACATTGCTGTTTTGGCTCTGGCCCAGATGTACAACAGCCTGACCACTGACAAAACACTTACACATTATCAGTAAACACTTTATGCTGGTGAAGGTCACAGTGCATCTCTAGCATAACCCAGGAACAGCAGGAGTAGTGTTGGAACAAGATACTGATCCGCAACCAGGAATAACACAATCACAGACTCATTCACAGCTCCGTGTGATTTTTAGTCACAAATTCATTCATTCATTTCATGTCATGTGTTGAGCTGTGGAGCGATGCTACCTGCTGTGCCACCATGTCACCAAGTTGTCATGAAGCTTCGTACATGTCATGATTTTCTTTTCATTTTCATGATGAAAAGAAAACACATTGAAATAATTTGCTCTGAAAAACAAAACAGAGAAATATAATAGATGTATGACTTCAGAATGAAGGCAAGGAAAATTTCTTTCCAGGAAGAAAGGGATATATTGGCAAGAGTGCAATTAAATTAAATGGTTAAATAAATAAATTAATTGGTTAATTAAATAATCATTAGTTAACATGTAAGTACAGAAGATTGTTCATCACCCCAAAGCTGGATCATCGATTGACTCACCAACTTATTAACTCATTGCAACCCACAGATTAGCACACTGGGCATCGTATCGTTTAATTAATTTTCCTGAACTCATTACCTTAACACACTTGTTATTAGTGGTTAGTGGTTGGTTAGTGCATATGTTACAGAATTAGCTAGTTAGTGTCAGCACCAATGAACCGAGTGATTATCTCATCAGTTAACTCATACATTAGATTAACATTTACTGAGTGGAAGAGCTTGTTTTGGTGTTTAGACATGAAACCACTTTAGTGATCTATTTATTTATTCATTTACTTCTCAGTGCGGTGGTTCTCTTTGGTGGACGTATTAACAATCCCAGGATGGAATTATCCGTGGAGTTTTTTACTTAATCTGTCCAAAGTCTGTTCAGAAGAACTGTGTAACTATACAGTTGAGTTCATGAAATCCAAGACACTCTGACACTCACTGTTTGTATTTAATATGCAATTATTCCTGTATTTATTTGGATTGGACTAGATTAAAATGTTGGAAAATTAATAAATGTGCAAAAAGGATTTTTACAGAGAACTACTAATAGTCAGGAATATAAAATGTTTATTAGCTCAAATTTATTTGTTTTACAGATCAGTATTATTTAATCCTTACAACCACAATGTATATACTGGAAAAAAATAAGAGACCACTGCCCAATATCCAGATTTGAACCCTATTGAAAACCTCTGGAATGTCATCAAGAGGAAGATGGATGGTCACAAACCATCAAGCAAAGCTGAGCTGTTTGCTTTTTTGCAAAAAGAGTGGTATAAAGTTCCCCAACAGCAATGTGAGAAACTGGTGGAGAGCACGGAGCCAAAACGCCTGCAAATCGGGGTTATTCCACCAAATACTGATTTCTTAATGTTATTTAGCCAAAGCATTAACACAATCGGTTTACAAATGATTTGCATTTTGTTTTATTTGACTTATTAAAGCTCTGCAAATACTATATGATCTTGGGTTATTTTGATGTGTTGTCATTTCCTTTAAATATACACTCTAAATATATTTTGAATTTAGGAGGAATATTGTGAGCAGTTCACAAAAAATGAAACAAAACTGTTCATCTGACCAATACATGACCTGTAAGAAACTGATTATTTTGTCTCCCTTATTTTTTTCCATATATATATATATATATATATATATATATATATATATATATATATATATATATATATATATATATATATATATAAAGGCATTTCTTTCAAATAATACATGTGGAATTTATTATTAAAGGGGGGGGGGCAAGCTCGAATGAAACAAATAACCAAATGAAGCATGACAGTTTTATTAGGAATAAAAGCAGTTCTAGAACTTTCTCACTACTATTGACATGTATGTTACTACTTTTGGTTAATCAGTCCCACCTTTGATCACTCCAGTGTCATAATTATAGGAATCACAAAAATATTTGGCAATGTGAGATTACTTTTTGAATTTGGAGCCAAAATTTAGGAAAGTTTTTCCTTAAAGAGTAACAGTTAAGATAGTAGTTTATTTTGCAGCCATGACAGGTTCAGATATTCAGCAACAGACTTTTCAGAAATCACAGAGATTTCCAGAAGCAGCATTAAGATATTCTTAACAGGTAGCTCTAGTGATCAGGTTAATAGTGATTATTGACGCTTTTGGGAATCTGATCCTGGTTTGATTTGAAAAAAACCAAAATAAGGAATCACGTGTCCTTCATGTGTCCTTGGATTGTTAAGCAATTCAATTTGGATCTAATGTTTTTAAAGAAATTTATAGTTGTTCATTAAAAAGGTTAACACACCGTTAAACTGCAGCTCTTTTGTGAGAACATTGTGAAATACAGTTATTCAGACCAGGAACAGTAAAGAGTTCATTCTGTTCCTCATGCTACAACATCTCATCATCAGACTTCTGCCAAGCAGATGATTTATTGGCTTATTTGTCATCTATGTATTTAATCAGACTTTGAAGAAGCCCATATTTTCCCAATGCCTTAGTGTGACTCTAAATAATAAATAAAGTCAGTGTTAAAAAGAATTGTGTTGTACTTGTAAGTTTTAAAAAAAAAGGTCTTCTAATGAAGAGTTAACCTTAAC
Source organism: Hemibagrus wyckioides (assembly GCF_019097595.1). Classification (NCBI taxonomy): domain Eukaryota; kingdom Metazoa; phylum Chordata; class Actinopteri; order Siluriformes; family Bagridae; genus Hemibagrus; species Hemibagrus wyckioides. The sequence continues at coordinate 32,908,693 of NC_080715.1, read as the reverse complement.
TACAACTTGAGGCTTATGAATTTGTGCATGAATAATGCTCTCCTGCAGTACACGCGTTCATGTACGAATCAGACCTGCTCTATAAGAAAGAATATGGATTACATGTGCATTGTTTCAGATTGTTCCTTGTGTGTAAAGGAGCAGAGCCGCAGGTCCGGGCGTGATGGAAAGTGCAGTAGACGGAGAATGATGCAAAAATAATGGATTGAAATTAAATGGATGGTTTTACTGGTTATTAGTGTTTATTTTTACATTAGATAAGGAAGATCAGTGTAAATTATGAAAATAATTCAGCAACATCCAAAGATTTCTTTGGAAACTATATGAACAAATTGAAATTATGAATATATAATTTATATTTTTTCTTATTGTCACATATCCCCTCTATTCACTTCCACCTCTGTTCCACATTGTTTATTTATGCTGCCACGTGCCTTTTGCTTTGATTCATGTCCTGTTTCTGCCTCCATCTTGTCATTGGCTGATTCCCTTGTGTCTCATGTTTTGTGTCTCATGTTTTGTGTCTCATGTTTTGTGTCTCATGTTTCATTTCTGATTTATTTAGACCCTTGTGTTTGTTTGTATTGTTTTCAATAACCCAGTATCTAGACCATTGCCTGTCTTTGACCATCCTGTGCCTTTGCCTTTATCCTGTTGTTTTGCTTGTTTATTCACTTATTTAGCCTGTTTTTTGTTGTTGTTGTTTTTCTGGCATTTGCCCTCTTGGATTTACATTTTTTTTGGATTGCATCAATAACAAGCCTACCTGCACTTTTGTCCTTAGCCTGCCCCTGTGTTCCACATCACACTTAAAGGGCATGTTTGATTTTGTTTACCCCAACATGTTAAAGTATATATATATAAAATAAAGTATCTATCTATCTATCTATCTATCTATCTATCTATCTATCTATCTATCTATCTATCTATCTATCTATCTATCTATCTATCTATCTATCTATCTATCTGTTAATTAACACAACAAACATGTACTAACATGTACTTAAGGTTTCATTATTCTCACATGAATTCATAAGACTTATGGTGTAGTTAAGATTAGCTCTTAATTAGTTTGTGATTAGTCCATGCCTTAACTCATCATTAGTTCATATTTAATTCAGATATTTGCATAATTACTCATATTGTAAACTTTTATCTAAATATCAGTGGGGTGTATTGTTGCTGCAGCTCCAGTTACTTCTCTGGAATTTAAGACTTTTTTTTTTCTATAAGAAAATGATCATTTCATCTGCCTGCTCATTGATGCTTATGATTCCTCATTCAACATTAACCAAGATATTTGTATAAAAGCTGACAGTGATACTGACTAAGGACATCTTTACTATGAATTCCATACAAAATTAGATTTTAATCTGCTGTGACATGATTTTTGTTATCATTTTGACTAATCAAAGCACTGTTCAGAATGAAGCAAAAAAAATTTTCCATTGTTCTTTTTTTCTTCCCTCTTTCCAGACACTATTTTATCATCTGCTCAAGCATTTCATCTTGCTCCCAATTATTTAATAACTTCCACTCATCAGGCAGGGTGTGCATGTATTTGTGTGCATGTGTGTGTGTGTGTGTGTGTGTAAGAGAGAGAGAGAGAGATAGATAGAGAGAGAGAGAGAGAGAGAGAGAGAGAGGGAAAGAGAGAGAGAGAGAGAGAGAGAGAGAGAGAGAGAGAGAGAGAGGCGACGTGGCAGATGGACCAATGAAAGGATCGACAAAAACAAAGGCTCTCATTAGAGCAGTCACTATTCATTTACCAGAAACAGACCTCACCTATACATACAAGATCCAGAGATGTTTGGAAATCCCACCAGAGACACCTGAGAAGCAGCTGCACTTACTTATTCTTTAATAATATTGCCCCTGGGAGTTTTATGTCTCCCCCTCTCTCAGTCTCTGAGTGATGAACTAACATACTGTGTTTAAGTGATTTGAATTCCAGCACAATTTGCACAGTGTCTCCAGTTCAGTAAAAGCCCTGGTCACGTTAAAATATACGAGGAATCCAGAGTCCTGGACTCACTTATATGAGAGGAGCTGCAGGGTAGCGGAATATTTTGCATGTGGCGTTCAGGAGGTAGGATTCGTGCATTACCTCATGCTAAAGCAATACTTAATGCCGGATGCCAGATTTCAGTGTTTATTAAAAAAATATCTGCTGAAGGGATGAAATGATCTCTCTCCATCAACTTCAACAGTTTGGGGCTAGAAAAGAATGCTAAAAATTCACAAAATAATCTGCCAATAGAGCAATAAAAAATAAAGCATAGAAACGGTAAAATATGTCTAGAAATAATGGCTTCTTGTCATTTTTTAATCAGAAATACTAGGTCATTTTGACTGTATTCAAGATATTTTAACTGGTACACTGGTACACTGGCACACTGGTACACTGGTGGAATGGAAATGGACTTACTGGACATTTTTAATCAGTATAACCAAAGAAATTATTTTATCACCACAGGTCTGATATAAGATTAGTCAGGACTCTGTTGTCTTTCAGTGTGAGATGTTCTTACCTCTGTTGAGATAAGCTTATAGAATTTTTCTGGCTGAAGAATACTCCATTAGATTTTACATTTCTGTCATTTGACAGACACCCCTATCCAGAGCAACTTACATTTTTATACAACTGAGGGTTAAGGGCCTTGTGCAGGGGCCCAGCATTGGCAGACCTGGGATTCAAACTCACAACCCTCTACACAGTAGTCCAACACCTTAACCACTAAGCTAACGCATCCTTTTTAGATAAATATGGACTAGCTTTTGGGGCATCTCAGAGAGATGAAATGGTTTTGCTCTCACTGTTTACTTTGAGGAAAGAAGCATTTGTGTGAAAAAACTAACCTTTTAGGAAGTTTTCTAATATATTGCTCCTAGTAGGCTAGGTAAAAACAGAAATTATTTTGAAACATTACAAACCCATAAAACCCTGAGTTTCTACATTCATATGAGCCATTAACTAGAACTGACAAAAAAAAAAATTCAATGCAGAACACTGAGCACAGCCAAACAGGCACAAATTCCATTTTTGGCATCTGGATAAAAGAGGCAACTTGCTAACATGTAAGTTTTTTTTGCAGTGTAGCCATAGCAACATTGATTGCAAAATTGCACAATTTGCTATTGGTGTAAATACACAGCTATTAAGACAGTTGCACACAGAGGTGTGTTTACATTACGTACGATTCTGACCTTTCCATTTCATTTAATTTGTGTGATATTGTCTCGAGCAGGGAGCAGCATTTAGTCCAGCCCTGCTGTCTAACCACAATATGTCACACTTCTGGTACTATTTCATTGTGTAAATACAGGCAGAAAAATATGGAATGCTATTCAAGGTCAATACACATTCACACACAAAAAATTCTACAGAGAGGAAATCAGTGGAGATCACATCTACCTTCAAGTACTTCCTCTGAGCCTCTAGCACTGCTGCACCGTCTCTCAGGGACTGAGGAAGGCATGCATCAAGACAGTTCTCTGGGGAATGAATGTCCTCTGGCTGTCCAAACAGTGACTGATCTTCAAATGAATACTAAAGACATACATCTTCACCAAGCATTTGAATTATCACTTTGTTGATCCTTCCCAGCACAAGGATGCGTTTTTGATAGAGACTACAAAGCTCTTCCATAAGCCACTCTGCATAGGGGCATCTGTGAAATGGTATAAATGTAAATGTTAAGAACCACATATCAGAATTAACATATGACTAACGTGAAGCAGAAACAAACCGATTAATAGTTGCACAATCCTCTATGGTTAACACATTCATCTGCTCTCAACATAAACACATATCGGATTCTTCAGTAAATTTTACAAATGCAACTGTAAAAGCTTTTACTCATAAAATAACAAGACACAAAGAATAAAAGTCTTTGCACATCATATCCCACAGCATGTCTGGTCATAAACAAAAGTGTCACATGCATGATTATGAGAGAGGATTAAGACTAAAAATGGTTTGGTTCCCTCACCAAATCCCTCACCATGTGAATCTAATACAGATCTCTGCCTGGTACCCCACACTTCTGCATTATTGGCAATGAGTCCGTGTTTGTTTGCGATACTGTACCAACATTTCCATGCTGTGTGCAGCTCTGATACACTTCCAGGCATGATGATATTCATCGTTTGTGACTGTGTGGGAAACATGGATGTTTTCTCCCTTCTTTTGTCAGTGGGCCATCCATCATCCCTCACTGTTTGTTTGTCACGTTGGTCTCTAAGGCAGATGTTTGAGAGCTTGGCAGTGCAGTGCAACTCCAAGCACAGCATCAAACAGAGTGCAGACCGACTGCCTGAGCTCCACTCCAGCTCAGAACAACTGATCACTGGAAGCTGGCCAGAGAATAACGGCCTCTCCTGCTTTGTCAAAGAAAACATGTGCAAACTCATTTTTCCTTATCTTTACTGGACACAGCAGTCGATTTGAAGTTGAAAGATTGAAAAAGTGTGTTAGTAAGCATGTGTTAGACACCTTAGCAGTTTCAGATTCTGCATTTTTGCATGAAACAGTACTGAAGGGATGAACAAAAATGGTTTCTTGCAAAAGTTATTCCCTCAGTTTTGATGATAGCAGCGTACAGCGGTGTCTAGCCTCACAATCTCCCACTTGGGTTGACTTCTGATTACTACAAATGCCACCAAATATGATTTACATCATTTTCATCCTCATCAAACCGTACACTGAACCATCCTGTGGATGGGGAAGAGTCACCTTGGAAGAGAGAACTCCCGTGATCAGTTTGGAAGAACACTGTGGTGAACCTTGAAGAAAACACTCCTGCAGATTTTTGGGGGGTTTCCCACTCTCGTACCTGTTCCAACTAATAAGCTAATTAAGAGTAGTTCCTGAGTTGAAGTGGGTGTGTTGGAATTAGGGAAAATGCTAAATTGTGCAGGACAGAGGATACACCAAGACCAGGTTTGGGATTTGTGATCTAAGGGGACCAGAGGACCAAAACATAGACGGTAAAATATTGACAGCAGAAAGTGTGTGTGAGTTGGAACTGAAAGTTCAATCTGCAGCTGTGGTTGGCTCAGATGAACACACTGTGGACTGAACGCACATGTTCAGTCTACAGGATATACACATACACGTGCAAATTGTGAAGCTTGTGTAATTCAAGCTCCATCAATCCTACTTTGTGAAAGGGAGTCCAGTACAACATTTGCAGTGAAAATAAAACACCTGAATTGGCTCATCAAACCCTAAACTGACCTATCTCTGTATAGATGAGGTGCTCAGGCATTGGACCTGATCAGATACAAAAAAGTGACCTCGGCTATGAAATGGTTTTTCATTAAAAATTATTGTTTAGTATAAATGTGAGTATGTGTGACCATCCAAAAAGGATAGAAAATGAGGAATAGATGCAGCTGTCTGCATTTTAGTGCCAAGAGGGATGGGACGCTGCCAAAGGCTGCAGTAAATCATGAACTATGCCAAAAATGTAAAAGAGAAGACTTTGGCTGAGAAAGAAGGATTGTTAGAGTAACATCACACAAACTGACCCTGAAGTCAATTGCAAGCAGATTTATCACTTGCTCATAGAGTAACTCCAGGAAACCCCTCACTCTGATTAGAAATAATCATACTCCTGTGCTATTCTCTGTGGTCATGGTTACTTCTCATTAAGGCTTTGACTTCATTAGCCATCTGAATGAAGCAGATTGAGGCCTGTGCAATATCACTAAGTTCATATTACAGCTCAGGAACAGATGGCTGATCTCTCCTACAGAAATTCAATGCAGAGTAAAAAAAAATATTTATGATCTACATTAGACATACTTTGTATATCAGAAACAGGTAATAAACCTAAATGTGCAAACTTGATATCAAAGTATCTGACTGAAGTATTGAAAATTTGTCAAAATGATGTTGTAGTTTCCTGACGGTTTTGATTTGAACAAAAACACTGACCCCTAGAGGTTTGAGTAGAACATTGGGCAAGAGTTTATAATGTTGTTTGCTTTGGCCTCTGTCTATGTCCTTCAATGTTCTCAAAGGTACTAGAAAAAGGTATCAAAGACTCTTTCTTCCTGAAACAGATCTGCATTCATGTAACTGCCGGTGCTTCAAATACTGAGTTATTGTTTTGTACCTCAGACAGTGATGGCTCATGAAGTACACTCCTTCATGGCAAATGTATTCCCTAATGGCAGCAGCCTCTTTCAGCAAGATAATGCAACCTGACACACTGCAACAATTGTTCAAGATTGCTTTGAGGAACATGAGAAAGAGTTCAAGGTGTTGACTTGGCCTTCAAATTCCCCAGATCTCAATCCAATTCAGCAAGTTTATACAGATAAACATTTGTTTGATGAAGGTTTCCCAGCGGAACTGCAGGCTTGCCTTCTTCCCATAGTGCGTCATGGTGCCATCTCTTCCCTAGGTTAGTGTTGTACACGCACATGGCTGTCCACATGATGTAAAAGAAAACAGGATTCATCACACCAGGCCATGGGCACTCTGACTGGTCCTCAGCTACACAGAGGCACTGTGTGTTCTGGCACCTTTCTGTTTTAGCCAGCATTAACTTTTTCAAGTGCTACAGTAACCTCTACCTTACTACAGTAGCTCTGCTATGGGCACTCATGACCCTGTCACTGATCCACTGTATCCCTGGAACAGACCACAAGACATGCTGTTTTGGAGATGCTCTGTTCCTGTTGTCTAGCCATGACAATATGGCCCTAGTCAAAGCAACTTAGACAAGAAGCACTAATCAAGGCTCCTTGGGGAAGGAACACTCTATGAACAGCTAGTTTAAAAATACCCCACAGCTGCCAAGATGTTATTATGTAGGAAATAATTGGAAATAAATCTAATAACTGTAAGTGCAGATAATGTGTATATGATGTTCAGAATTTCTGCTGTAAGAATGCCACACAGTTTGGAGAGGGAAAGAGGGATTATGGAATGGATCCTTTCGCAAGCTGCTGATGTCATCAAATATCCTCATCACACATTCCTAGATACAACTGTATTGTTAGTTCATAAAGATAATCTACTTCTCCAGCCTGGAGTGCAATAATTTGAAAAGCACTATACTTTATTTAAAAGCATATTTAATAAGATATTTGACCCAAGAACCATGAATATTCCAGGTTAAACAAGTGTGTCTACTGTGATTATAATGTTTTCTTGTTTTTTGTTTTCTTGTTCTCTGTTCCAGGCAGGTTAGAGACAATGCAACAAAAACATCTGAGTAAAGTGCTCAGGATGGGTTGTACCACTTCAGGAAATCAGAAAGATATGCTGTTGCTTCAAATAACATAAGCAGGATTTTAATAGGGAGCCAAAGTAAACTGAATCGGTCCTGGGTAATGTGTGTCTTTTGTAGGGACACAGACTGATATATTCTGAACTGGCTTAAGTTGAGACAGCCTGCCAGCATCGCATTCTAACAGTCCAATGAAAACATGGATTCAGGCCAAAGGTAGAATGACATCTGCTCAACAGTTGCATAACAGAGGTAGCTCTATGACTAGCTCATTATTGGAACAGACTCATTTTGAGGATATGCTTTAGAACCAACCAAGATTAACAAATAATATTGTTACATCTGGCCCAAAGCTGTATCAGGTCCAAATGTTATTTTTATTATTTGACCCAGATCATTTTATGAAGTGGTAAATTTGAGCAAACTGTATGAACCAATAAACATTAGTGATAATGAAGTACACTACATTGCCAAAAGTTTTGGGACGCCCCTCCAAATCGTTGAATTCAGGTGTTCCAATCACTTCCATGGCCACAGTTGTATAAAATCTAGCACCTAGGCATGCAGACTGCTTCTACACACATTTGTGAAAGAATGGGTCGCTCTCAGGAGCTCAGTGAATTCAAGCGTGGTACTGTGATAGGTTTCCACCTGTGCAGTAAGTCCAAATATTCCACGGTCAACTGATAGTGGTATTATAGCAAAGTGGAAGCAATTGGGAACAACAGCAACTCAATCCACGAAGCACAGCGCACAGAAGTCGCTAACTTTCTGCAGAGTCAATAGCTACAGACCTCCAAACGTCGCGTGGCCTTCAGATTAGGTCGAGATTGTTTATGGAGAGCTTCATGGAACAGGTTTTCATGGCCGAGCAGCTGCATCCAAGCCTTATATCACCAAGTGCAGTGCAAAGCATCGGACACAGTGGTGAAAAGCACGCAGCCACTGGACTATAGAGCAGTGGAGATGTGTTCTCTGGAGTGACCAGTCACGCTTCTCTATCTGGCAATCTGATGGACGAGTCTGGGTTTGGCGGTTGCCAGAAGAACTGTACTTACCTGACCGCATTGTGTCAAGTGTAAAGTTTGGTGGAGGGGGGATTATGGTGTGTGGTTGTTTTTCAGGAGTTGAGCTTGACCACTTAGTTCCAGTGATAGGAACTCTTAATGCTTCAGCATACCAAGACATTTTGGACAATTTCATGCTCTTTGTGGGAACAGTTTGGGGACGACCCCTTCCTGTTCCAACATGACTGCACACCATTGCACAAAGCAAGGTCCATAAAGTCATGGATGAGTGAGTTTGGTGTGGAGGAACTTGACTGACCTGCACAGAGTCCTGACCTCAACACCATAGAACACCTTTGGGATGAATTAGACAGGAGACTGAGAGACTCGTCTAACATCAGTGCCTGACTTCACTAATGCACTTCTAGAGGAATGGTCAAAAATTCCCATAAACACACTCCTAAACCTTGTGGAAAGTCTTCCCAGAAGAGTTGAAGCTGTTATGGCTGCAAAGCGTGGGCCAACTCCATATTACATTCATGTGCATGTAAAGACCGACGTCCCAAAACATTTCGCAATATAGTGTACTTATACAAACAAAAATACAATTTAGCAAACAGCTAATGTATGTCCCAAATCTGGAGACTCTGATACTGTTCATTGTTATTAACAGCTGATTGGACCAGACTTGGTGCACATCCACATCGATTATTATATTCCATGACATGCTACATGCATGTCTTTAACACACTTTGCGTGCTGAACCTAACCAAATTGATAAGCACAACTGTTTATGACCAGCATAAAAGTGAAACCAAAATAATAAGTGAAATGTAAATTCCACGACCTGGGGTGTGCATTAAAAGTAAAAATAGATGACCTAAAACGGAAACTTGTGTTCCACCATAGTGCACTTTGTTTGGGGGAAAAAGCCAAAGAAAGCCAAAGAAATTAGTTTTAGCTGAGATCATGTCCTTATCAGGGCCTTTAGGGGCTTCACAGAGGATTTCTCAAACATCCTAACTTCTACTTCACTCTTATTACAATGTGTACAGGATATGGTATTAATAACACTAGATTAAATAACGTCAGTTATTGATATTAATTCTGACTCACTCCTCACCACCAGATTTTATACTGACAAAGTAATCAGGTTGTGTTTTGTGCAATAATCTTTTTCAGGATTAACGGAGCAGCTACATCCAATCTCAGGAAACCTACAGGAAACCTTATTCCACTGGAACGCCTTAATACATACATTCAGTGGAAGATAAACACAAAGCGCGTTTTAATCTCTCTACTTTAGGGTTCACTATTGAAGTTCATGCTTCCACTGTGCCCAAATGGCTCATTCTGTATTGACATACACAGGTTGACAAACAAAGGTAAATAAGCTGTAAGTTGAGTTACAGCAGAGCAAAGCTGACCAGGACCAGGGTCTTTCAGTCTCTCTGTATGTGAATGTATAATTTTCAGTAATCTCTGATTTCCAAACTGTGATTCCCAATTTTCTATCTAAAATTAAATTTTAAAAAAATGTACAGAAACATGTTTGTATGTCGCTACCACATTACATAATGGACCACTTTTCAGACAAAAATAAAAATAAGTGCCGGCTGCCAGGGATAACCTGTAAAAACAAGAGTCAAAGTCTCCAGATGAAATGTGGCAGATTCTCCAGAATGCTTAGAAAACCTTATAAACCAATGTTGTCATAAAATTATATGAAGAGACAACTGACGCATTTTTATAGGCAAAGGGCTGTCTTGCCAAACACTGACTTGATTTAGTTTAGTGCCGTTTTCAGCTCTTAACAGTAAATGATTTTTATGTTGAGGATTTCATTATTTTTAAGGGCATCTTTGCTTTGCAACATACCTTTTGCACAGTAGTGTATATGCATTTCATTTTGTTTCATATGTTTAACCAAATTTCAGAAAGAAACAGAAAACCGTTGTTTTTCATATCGAACATTATCTAACATATCGACTCATATCCAATATTATCTATATCTATAAGGGTGAGAAGGAAAAGTAGATCAAACTCTACAGAGTGATTTTGCTGGATATCTACATCTGTGGTTTTCTTGTTGGCTTGTTGTTAAATGCTCTGAACAATTATCCAGGGGGACATTACATCCTTAGTCAGTAAGAAACGCTGTAATCAGTGAAAGCTGAAGCTCCGATGCAGAAAGAACAGCAACAGATGACTCATTAAAACCTATTACTTTGTTCCACTGTTCAAAGGTCCAAGTTTCGCAGTCATTAGGGCAGCTTGTTTTCGTTAGAACAGGACAAAGTTTGGGAAACACTGTTTTCTATCTTCCTGTTGTTTGGTTTGAATTTTATTTCCATTTAGCATTTACTATGACGTTCAAGTTTGGCTATCTTTGTGCTCGTGTTCCCACATTCTCCTATTTTTGTACCCTCTTTTCTAGGCCTGCTCTTCACTGTTGGAAATAAACTGTCATGCTTTCCCATGCCTGTGTTATTTCTGCGACTGACACACCAGCAGTTTGAGCAGCACAATACATATCATGACTATATTTGCTTCACACTGAAAGTTTTAATTCTTTTAACAGAAACACATTATTGGTCAGTACTTTATAATTGTCACATTTACATTACAGTGAAATTCCTTTCTTCATGTATCCCAGTTTTAGAAGCTGGGGGCGGAGTGCAGGGTCAGCCATGATACAGCTTCCCCTGGAGCAGATAGGGTTAAGGGCCTTGCTCAGGGGCCCAGCAGTAGCAGCATGGTGATGCTGGGGCTTGAAACCCTGATGAACAACCCAGAGCCTTAACCACCTGAGCCACCACTGCCGGAATCATGCTGACATTTCTTACTTGCAATTCATTATTGCATTTAGTGAAAGCTTTTGGTTCATTTCTTGGATGTATATTGAAATTAAACAGCAAGAAAATGCATGTGTTGATAATAATGATATAATTTTGCATTACTGTATCCTTATTATTATTTTTATTAGACACCAGAATTATTAGTTACTTAACATGCTCAGTTATCAATGCAGTTCAAGGTTAAAAAAAAAAAAAAAAAAAAAAAACAAGAACACAGGAGCCATGCTCTCGTCAGCTGCTACATTATGTTTGTGTGTGTTTCTGTGGGTTGTTCTGGAGATCAGTCTGGTTCAAGACAAAGAGAATAAATTTGGAGATAAATACAGTACAAAAGAAGTGATAAACCTTTCTTACATTCCTCCTTTGGTCTCTCTTATCTTCTTTATCCTTGGGATCAAAAGTTTGGTTGTAATAACTTTAGAAAAAGTTGGCCGAGATTATGAGGAATAATCCTGCAAAGTAATAATTTTTCCCAGTTTATCTCTTCTGGCTGTGTCAGAGAGGATGTGGGGAAATTGAAAACATGTAACACCTCAGATTTAGCAGCAGTGGCTTTTAAGGACAATAAAACATTCATCTGCTCAGGGATTCAGTAGTCCAGAAAGACTAATATCATTCAACTTTACTAAGATTATTAGAAAGAAAAATTTACATAGAAAAAATAAAATTAAAATTATTATACTATATATATATATATATATATATATATATATATATATAGTACACATGATATTTCCTGTTGCTTGTGGAACATTTAATGATGGCTTATTGAAATCTTAGTTTAACACTAAACACACCTCAGATCTAATAATAGACCTGAACTTCAGCATATGATTGCGAAATCAACCGTCTTTAAAGCACAGTCAATAAGGCACTGAGTAGGAAAGAAGCATCTCAGAAGATAAACGTTCAGATCTGTGTGATATGGCTAAGAGGCAAGACAATACACCTAAACGGTCATCAAGGATTCCACAGCTGTTCCTGAAAAGGCAGTAAACAGATGAGGTAATGAAACACTGGCAGCATGTCTTAAATTGCACCGAAAAAGTGAGCCATGTGAAGACATTTTATTGATTCACTATTAGGAAAAGCTGATTGTGTGAATATACCTTGTTGTGTGTAGCAGGCTACTAGGTGTAGGTCCTTTTCATGTTGATGAGCTCTGATGAGTCCTTTTCATGTTGATGAGTCTCTGCCACACTTATAACACACACACACACACACACTCAGAAACATGAACGTACCACATGCACAGGAAGGAAATGAAGAGCAACACAGTTACACAGTCACACTCACGCTTGATGCTGTCTGACAAAGTTCACGAGCTGACGATCTTTAGCGTACAGCTCAATAATGCGAATCCGGTCCTGAATCTCCTGCAGAGCGAAATAAATATCACCATAAAATCTCAAAAGCACACCAACAGACATCTTCAGCCTAGCTCTATACACTGGGAGTGTACCTCTTTGGTGAGTTCACTGTTCTCATAGATGTGCTGGATTTCCTCACTGCTAAAGTCTGTGGAGGCCTCTGCGCTGGCACTGCTGTAGATCGGAGGTTCGGGATAGCGCTGACAGTAATGACTGTAACCCGTCGTCACATCACTCTCATACATGGGATTGTACTTTGTAGCCCTTTCCAGCGAACCAACACTGTCTCCTCTCCTGTGTACAACACAAACACACACGTATCTAAAATTTTGGGATGTATTTCAATTTGTCACACTTAAAAGATTCAGATCATCAAACAAATTTTAATATCTCACAAAGATAATGCAAGTAAATACGAAATACTTTTTTTTAAAATTATGATTTCATTTATTATGGGAAAAAAAGCTGTCCAAACCTGCCTGGCCCTATGTGAAAAATGTATTGCCCCTTCCTGTTTAATCATGAAAGAACTGTGATTAACTACATTATTTTAGAAAGCTGAGTTAAATTTCACTAGACACACCCAGGCCTGATTACTGCCAGACCTGCTGTATCAAGAAATCACTTAAATAGAACCTGTCTGACAAAGTGAAGCATGCTTAAAGAGCGACACATCATGCCGTGATCTAAAGAAATTCAAAAACAGGGTTATAAAGCCATTTCTAAGGCTTTGGGACTCCAGTGAACCACGGTCAGAGCCATTATCCGCAAATGGAGAAAACCTGGAACAGTGGTGAACTTTCCCAGGAGTGGCCGGCCTACCAAAATTACTCCAGGAGCGCAAGGACGAATCATCCAGGAGGTCATAAAAAAACCCAGAACAACATCTAAAGAATTGCAGGCCTCACTTGCCTCAATTAAGGTCAGTGTTCATGATTAAACAGTAAGAAAGAGACTGGGCAAAAACGGCATCCATGGGAGAGTTCCAAGGCAAAAGCCATTGGTGACCTAAAAGAACACAAAGGCTCGTCTCACATTTGCCAAAAAATAGCTTGATTATCCCCAAGACTTTTGGGCAAATATTCTGTGGACTGATGAGACAAAAGTTGAACTTTTTGGAAGATGTGTGTCCCGTTTCATCTGGCATAAAACAAACACAGCATTTCATAAAAAGAACATCATACCAACACTCAAACATGGTGGTGGTAGTTTGATGGTCTGTGGCTGCTTTGCAGCTTCAGGACCTAGACGACTTGCCATAATTGATGGAACCATGAATTCTGCGCTCTATCAGAAAATCCTGAAGGAGGTTGTCCGGCCGTCCCAAACACACCAGCAAGTCCACCACTGAATGGCTTAAGAAAAACAAAATGAAAGTTTTGGAGTGGCCAAGTCAAAGTCCGGACTTAAATCCGATTGAGATGCTGTGGCATGACCTTAAAGAGTCCATTCATGCTGGAAAAGCCTCCAATGTGGCTAAATTAAAACAATTCTGCAAAGAAGAGTGGGCCAAAATTCCTCCACAGAGATGTGAAAGACTCATTGCCAGTTATTGCCAATGCTTGATTGCAGTTATTGCTGCGAAGGATAGCACAACAAGTTATTAGATTTAGGGGGCAATTACTTTTTTACGTAGTGCCAGGCAGGTTTGGACAGCTTTTTTTCCCTTAATAAATGAAATCATCATTTAAAAACTGCATTTTGTATTTATATGCATTATCTTTGTGTAATATTAAAATTTGTTTGATGATCTGAATCTTTTAAGTGTGACAAATGTGCAAAACATTAAAAAACAGGAAGGGGGCAAAAACCTTTTAATATATATATATGACATTCTTTTATCATGATGCAGGCATCTGCTCCCAATGAAAAACTCTCACACACCACACACACTGAGTTGACAAGTAAATGCAGTGTCATTATGTAAAGGAAGAGTCTGTAATTAAAAACAGATCTTTTTCTAGATGAATAATAAAGATATTATAAAACAATAAGACAATAAGTCTTGCCTCAGCCAAAGCAAGGATGCTTTTGTTTAAAAAGCCAACTCATTAGACTTACAGAGGAGGCGGGGGTCAAACATGGTTGTTGCATAACTAACAATAGTGAAAGCTATTGCATTCATGTCAGGACATAATCACGCTGTTTATAAGATACTAAAAAACATTGTATCTTCAGTGAGACTTTGGATTTGTTTAGAACTTTTTTCTCTGTGGTAGAATTACAATAAATATTTTTTTTTCTTTTCTATCTATGAACCTGTGTGTGGTGGTGTGTGTTTCTATGGAAACAGCTCATTACCAAGTCTGAGGAGAAGAAACAGCTCTGAATATAACCTCAGAGTCATCAGCAGTTAGCACAGGACAAGAACACACTGTAGTTCTGCTCTTATCTCCTGAATAAAGTAAATAAATAAAATAAATTACATTTACACTAATTCAGGTATCAGAAGGAGTGAACACTGAGGAGTCAGGAATAGTTTTGCACCTACAGCACACCAATTCATTTATCTTCAGTTAAGTGCTGTCAGGATCACAGTGGAGCCAGAGCCTATACTGGGAACACTGGATATGAGATGGGAAAACATCCACTGGGATGGCAGTTTATCTGTGCACCATGCACCCAAACATGAACCATGCACAAACACATCTGCAGGTTGATAAATGAGGGGTGATCTAGAGTTGCCAATCCATCTACATGATTTTGGGAGGTGAGAGGAAACTCCTGAACCCAGAGGAAACCACACAGTCACGGGAGGACACATGGAAAGAGCAGGCATGCAGACACCATGCAGGCATTATTGTTTGTGTTTCTTGTGCCATGTGTGCTTTTGTTTGCGTTTTGTCTTATACATGTGTTTGCCCCACCCTGTCCTGTCCCCCTAACTGCCCTCTTGTTTTGTCATGGTCTGTACTCTGTTCCCAAGGAGACACACATCCTGAAACTATTATTATTATTATTATTATTATTATTATTATTGGCTCTGCCTAGGAATCTTACATTAAGAGGACAGACCATGATATATATATATATATATATGTATGTATATATATATATATTTAAACTCACATAAAACAAATACTCTGTTGTAAATCGTTTGTCATTAGGCTACCTCACAGTGTCCTGCACATCCTCTTCATACTGGTTCCTCAGAGCTCGAGCTAGGAAGAAGATGACTCCTGAAGCCACCAGCAGGAAGCTAGCCACTGACGCTATAGCAATCCCCACCATCAGCGGCTCTGAAACATACTCCTCACAGTGCTCTCCTCGGTACCACCAGTTCTCCCCTACTCGACACCTACAGCGTGCACACACACACTCAATATTGATATTCCAAATATAAATTTGCTCATACATGAAACTCCCATAAGAAAGCGGTTGCACATCTCGTGTATCTCAGTAAACACACAATGTGTTAACAGACTCATACACACCTGCAGATGGCTCCTCGACCTGGAATGATGTCACACTTGCCATCGTTAAGACAAAAATCTGGCTGGATTTCACAGTTGCTCTGGCAGGGCAAGCCATCCACGCTGAAGTAGCCCGGGTTACACACACACTCGGCCTCGCTGGACCAGTGGTTCACTCTACACTCAGCAAACTCGTTACATGCCTGGAATTTACATGGGTCTGCCTGATCACCTAAATACAACACACACAAAATGTAATTATGGAACAAATTGTTAAACTACAGTAAAACACACCGCAATACTTCTACAAAATCTACAAAACATATCACATTAGTACACCTTAGATGTTCCATGTGACTGTAAGAGCAGTTTTTCTGGAAATTTTGGAGCATCCTGTCTTCAGAAAGACATCTATTACATTAGTGTAGTCTGCATGAGGTGCATAATTACTCATGCTCATGTGAAGAGACAGTGTGCTTGAGACAGTGACTTCCTGTGTATTTAGGTCAGAAATCTCTTTGTCCAGTTGTGTGGTGTGTGTTGAATCCCAAATGATCTGTGTTGATGCTCAAGTCCGCTTTGTTCCATGTCTCCGCTCCTGTATTGTCACTGGTTGTAGCCCTGATTTGTCGTCATTAGATTCTCCTATTTTAAGTTTTTTTCCTTTAATTAGTTTTTCTGTTTAAACCCTCCATGTGTCCTGTTATCTCTGTGAAGTAGTTTATGTCACGTATCTGAACAAACCGAGCCTTTACTTTATCGTATCTTTTCTGATCATAGTTCCTTTCTCTCTTTTTCCTGTCTTTCTGTTTGGCTTATTTTTGCCTCATATTTTAGAACTCTCTGCTATTCGTATTATCGTTATCAGATTTTGCACTTGCAATTACTTGATATCTCAGGGCTGTGGAGCACAGATTTTTTAGGAATTTGTGTAATCATTAATATAG
>NC_080715.1:32861854-32886854 GCF_019097595.1 Hemibagrus wyckioides | reverse complement strand
TACTTTTGGCAATATAGTGTATAAGACATTTTAAATTTCCAGAAAATAAAAACTATTTAGCCATTATTCAACCATCTGTTGCTCCAAAACTAGGTTATAAATTAATATCAATACAACTGCAGTAAGCACACACACACACACACACACACACACACTCAAGGACATACAAGAATACGCCTATTCTGCAGATCACATCACAGACATGAGGAGCCATGACATGCAGTCAGAAGGAAACTTCAGCAAGTAAATCAATAATAAAAACTGGACTCACCCAGAAGTGTCCAAATATGGACTGAAGAAAAACACAAGCATGATGAACACTAAGTAAAGGACATATACTCACAATGCAAAAAATATTGTGCTGACTGGAACTGATCTAATTACCCTGACTGGGGCAAATACATTATATAGTCTATATGCAAATGTATCGCCAGTGTTCTTTTATACATTTACTCCACAAACAAAAGCCAAAGTCTTCCTACAATAACAATCCTTTAAAAAAAATCGAAACCTAAACGTACACACCTGAAGTCCAGTATAGATATGTTCTTGAATTCATCCAGCTTCTCCAGTGCTCCTGAAACCTGGAGACAACCCATTTAATCTGATGTAATATATAATAATATATAAAGTGCAGGAGTAAGAGTGAACATATTTGAGTGAGCGTGCATGTTACCTTCTCACTGAACCGCTGAGAGAGTGTGTAATATCGGCTGCTGTGTGGATCTGAGAGATGAACACTCCATTGCTCTCCTTTCAGTATCCCAGTGAGATTCACTCCATACTCCACTGCTGCGTGTCGCACAGGCTCTATTTCATTATTAAGCTGCAAACAAAGCAGAGATTACTTTAGGCCCAATACACACTTTATATAGTGAAACCAATCCCTATCAACAAAATTCATGAGCATTTTCCCAGTGGCCAAAAAATTTATTTCCTTCTGTTTTGTTGTGTCCACGTTCAGCACTGGACTTCTTTGTCATGTCACACTCCACTCATATTACTAGGGGCAATATATTTCTGCTCCCTGATATGCCTCAATTGCTTGGCCACAAGCATCTAAAATTTTAAGGTGTAATCTTCAACCACTAAAATTCTTTGTTATCCCGGGAAAGGTAAAAAGCCAACGGTGAAAATTCAACAGTATCCTGGCTAATTTTATATCAGACTTGTGCCAATTAAATAATTCATTGATTTATGCTTACAGCTCTCTCTTCAGAAGCAAATACACTTTCAGCCACCACTGACCTCACTGTGTGCCTCTGAGATCGTAGTGCCAGATGATGCTGTTGTAATTTCCCAAGGTTCTAAGCCCACTTGATCCAGGGTGGCTAGGATCGTGTCTGAAATGACCTCTGTCGTTAGCTTTCCCACGGTCTCATCTATATTGAATCGAGGAGTCTTGTTTTAGTCACGTTACAGGGATGAGAGTCACAGTTTATCACACTATGAAGATTTGCACAGACCAAATATGCAGGACAGACCTGAAGGACTGATGTCTTGCTCTTTGGATGATTCACATTGAGGTCTGAGAAATAAGACACAGCATCAGGTCAGTGGAGATCGATGTACATACACAAACGTATAGCAGAGTAACATTTATCCAGCAATTATCATTTACACTAAAGCAAGTCAAGTTCCAGTTATTTTCATTCACAAAACAGGCAGCATTCTGATCTATTAGGAATATGCAAAAATATTAAAACTATCCTTTTGCTCTATAAGTGATTTATAAACATAAAGCTTAAAACTAAAGAGTGAGTATCTGTTTCCTATTTGTTTTCTGATCAACACCTGAACACCAGCACTACCCTCTCTGCTGCAGCTCCATGTCGTGTCTGATGTTACTGCAGGGTGATCAGTGTGCAACATAAGGTGATATTTTCTGTACAATGTCTGCTGAGGTGAAAACGATCAAATTGCATGATACTAAAAAAAGACGTTATATTAAATATATTGTATACCTCAGTATTAAAGACTGTTAAAGTATACAGTATGTAGCCCCTTTAGGATTCAAAAATGTCTCTTTGAATTCCTATATAGACCTGAAAAGGAACCCAAAGGATTCCTACAGGATATTTATGTCATTAGTATTAAATTGTAATTAGAATCCTGTGCGAGTTTCTTAATGGAATCCTTTAGGGATGAGTATAGAGCTTGGGGTTAAGAGCACACAGCACATACCTGCACACATGGGTCTTAGTTGTGTCACTGAAGACAAAAGAGAAACAGAGATTAAGAATGATTTGAATGCCATTAACTCAGAGAAGGGAAAATATACTGTGGGGTTTGACTGGGGTTTGATCTTACTTTTTCTGTCCAGTTTGAATCAGCCTCTGCAGAAACAGATGAAAAAGGAAGTCACAGAGACAAACAAACTCCCACAGAACTCCCTACACGTCTTAATATATTATGTACACTTACACACTCCATCACTGCAATGTTTTTATAGTCACTCAGGACTTCATCTACACAACACAACTACACTCAAACTTACACTGTAAATCAGAGCAAGATGTTCCTCTGACTGGCTGATCATAAGGCCAATCTCCCTTGCACTGACCATCCCGCTCTGGCATTGGCTCATCCAGTGCTCATATTCCTTGTCTACAGGTAGGCGGTCCAGGAAAATCTCAAACGCTTCCCGTACCACCTCCTGGCACACTGTTTCAAAAATATACAAAATTTGACAGCTTCCAAGTGACAAACTAAAGACTCAGAAGAACATGAAGCAATGGAACACAAAAGAAAGCACACATGTAAACAAACAAAAGATCCAGCTAGAGGGCCAGCAGATTCCTTCGGTGACACACAAGTGGAACAAGAGCAATAATCAGGCTCCAGATTAGATCTGATGATAAAATGACCCTCAGCTGTCCTTTGTGAAGGCAGCCATGTGTATTAAGCATAAATATATCTGAATCTAATTATAAACTAAAAATACTGTGTATTATAATATTATTTATATTATAAAGATGGAGCTTCGTTTTGGCAAACTATTAAGAATAGCAAATATTTTCCAAATTGGAAATGAGATGAGTTCTTAAATGCAAATATAGTACATCATTTAGCTAGTTCATTACCAACAATTCACCCAGAATTAAAAAGTTATAACACTACATTAAGATTAAAATAACTCTATTAGAAGCATACCTACATTCAGAGCATGAATTGTGTGATTTGTTTAAGGTTTATGTCAAAAATGTGACACTAATGTCCTGTGATTTTGTCTTCACAAAAAGAGGAGACCCATCTTTACCTATGTGTATGTCCATTTTTAAAATTGATTATTAACAAAAGAGTTGGTGGTTCATCTGCATTCGAAACAAGAGTTCAGCAGGAACCTCTGATCAGGTATCTCCAAACAGAGTTTTAGAGAGATGGGATTCTCAGTCTCTGAGTGAACCAGTATCGATGTAATTCACTGATAGATCAAATTCTGCGTACATTTACAGTGTAAATATAAATCCAGGATTCACAAAATTATAGCTACATCCATAACTAATACATCATCTACCCTCACTCTTTTCTCTACCATCACCTCATGAATGTGACACGCAGTTTCATATCTTATCCCTATTATCAGATATTTCTACCATGCTTATGAGCATGACCAGATAAGTACATACAAACTCACACGCATACAAAACAAAAGCCCTTTATCCATCATTTAATTGAATTTTCTTTACCAAGGCAGAACAATTTTAGATCAAAACAAATGACCAAAGAAAGTCTTTAGACACTTTGGGGCATTGTCCCTTGTATTTACAATACATAACTGAACATATGCTTTTTATTTGCAGTGCTGCTGTTGCTCTGGTTTGTGTTTGTGAGGCAAAACAGCTGTCTACAGTTTTACAAAATACAAAAGGGCATTTCTACAATGAATAAACACTAACCCAGGTAATTCAACCAAGCAGAAATCCACATGTCCAACCTAAGTATAGTGCAGTGACCGGTGTGTGTTTGATTGGGGTGTGGCATGTGTGTGTGTGTGAAGAGTTTTGTCGTTAGTCAGAGCTACAGTGTCTGGTACATTAGTGAAGTAACCATTTTCATGAGCTCACAGAGTTGGAAACTACAAAATTTACAAATGTTCCACTGCAACAACCCTTACGTGATCTTTACTAAAACTAAAAGCTACATCTGGCAGGAAACCAGTGAAATAAAATTGGTGGAAAAGATTAAAGTCATCCAGTCATGTGTATATAATATTAAGCTAATAATCAATGTGAGCAAGGTAATCTCTCTTTTTGTTTTTGGTAAACAGAGTCTGGTGTGTTTATTCAGAAAGCAGCACAGCGCTCGTGTTGGCTCTGTTTTATGGACATGAAAATACATTTAATGCGATACATCCATCAGAATCATGCAAAACTTTTGCTAGGATATAAACAAGACTTCAAAATTTCTAGCGTTAGAAAACACTAGAAACACTTCAGTATACTGCTTTATATCAAAATTATTTGTTTGGAGTAAAAGAAAGAAGTAAAGGAGTTCTTGGTATAAGAACTCTGATATTGGTTAACTCAAAGCTTTTGCTTTGGAAAACTCTACTGCAGTTGTTTAACTCCTTAAACTTTAAGATTATTATCTGTGGTTGGTCTTAATATACACTATATTGCCAAAAGTATTCGCTCACCTGCCTTGACTCGCATATGAACTTAAGTGACATCCCATTCCTAATCCATAGGGTTCAATATGACGTCGGTCCACCCTTTGCAGCTATAACAGCTTCAACTCTTCTGGGAAGGCTGTCCACAAGGTTTAGGAGTGTGTTTATGGGAATTTTTGACCATTCTTCCAGAAGCGCATTTGTGAGGTCACACACTGATGTTGGACGAGAAGGCCTGGCTCTCAGTCTCTGCTCTAATTCATCCCAAAGGTGTTCTTTGGTTGAGGTCAGGACTCTGTGCAGGCCAGTCAAGTTCATCCACACCAGACTCTGTCATCCATGTCTTTATGGACCTTGCTTTGTGCACTGGTGCACAGTCATGTTGGAAGAGGAAGGGGCCAGCTCCAAACTGTTCCCACAAAGTTGGGAGCATGGAATTGTCCAAAATGTCTTGGTATGCTGAAGCATTCAGAGTTCCTTTCACTGGAACTAAGGGGCCAAGCCCAGCTCCTGAAAAACAACCCCACACCATAATCCCCCCTCCACCAAACTTTACACTTGGCACAATGCAGTCAGACAAGTACCGTTCTCCTGGCAACCGCCAAACCCAGACTCGTCCATCAGATTGCCAGATGGAGAAGCGCGATTCGTCACTCCAGAGAACGCGTCTCCACTGCTCTAGAGCCCAGTGGCGGCGTGCTTTACACCACTGCATCCGACGCGTTGCATTGCACTTGGTGATGTATGGCTTGGATGCAGCTGCTCGGCCATGGAAACCCATTCCATGAAGCTCTCTGCGCACTGTTCTTGAGCTAATCTGAAGGCCACATGAAGTTTGGAGGTCTGTAGCGATTGACTCTGCAGAAAGTTGGCGACCTCTTCGCACTATGCGCCTCAGCATCCGCTGACCCCGCTCCGTCAGTTTACGTGGCCTACCACTTCGTGGCTGAGTTGCTGTCGTTCCCAAACACTTCCACGTTCTTATAATACAGCTGACAGTTGACTGTGGAATATTTAGGAGTGAGGAAATTTCACGACTGGATTTGTTGCACAGGTGGCATCCTATCACAGTTCCACGCTAGAATTCACTGAGCTCCTGAGAGCGACCCATTCTTTCACAAATGTTTGTAAAAACAGTCTGCATGCCTAGGTGCTTGATTTTATACACCTGTGGCCATGGAAGTGACTGGAACACCTGATTCTGATTATTTGGATGGGTGAGCGAATACTTTTGGCAATATAGTGTATCTGATTCCAGCGCCTTTTTCTGAGGGGTCAGATACAGAAACCTAAATGCAACAACTTCGAGACTTGGGGTCAGTCGTCCCCATGAGCTGTGACCCTGCTGAGGAACAGACTGTTAATTGTTGTGAAATCATTACATACTGACATGGCTTTTATTAGTTTTACAATTCTATAATTTATAGAAACTCTTTCTTTTGTACATCTACATTAGTCAAATTCTTTTTAAGCCAAATCTTATTTGTCTAATAAAATTCTTTCTGATTCTGATTATTCAGTAATAAAAGTCATATTTATGTGATTCTGGGAGTGAGGATGTAAGTATGGAGCTGATTAGGAGTCCTGTAACTCTAGTTAGCTATATACAGTCTCTACTGGAGAATTAACTGACCAGGGCTCAGGGGTCAGGTGCTTTCCCTGGATTTTCCCCAAACATGTGCAATCTCAGCTGTGAACATGAATACATTTACATCTCATGAGGAGATGAGGAGGTTCTCATATTCATAATGACTTAACTGAGTGCTCTGCTCTCTCTCTGCTCACTAAAAAATATCCTAAGGCTAGTACAAATATGGCTGATACGATGACCAAGAAGCTGTGGCATGAATGGCAATTGGGGAATAAACCCAAATGAGAGACTTTATATCTTTTAGATTTTCACTTTGTTGCATGAGAAATCACGTCTGAGCTTTTGAGGACAATATGAACCCATCACTCTCTCTGATTGCAGCAGCTAACAGACATAAGATCCTGTTTTTCATTAGACATGTGGTTCTTCGACTTCACCATTTCTACTAACTCATGCTGCTTATACAGCAATAATGTAATGTTATAATAAATCAGCTGTCTGAATGACTGATTCCTTCATGATAATTAATAGCAAACAATCATTTGCTAGTCAATGAGAGGACATCGTTATAAGCAGCCGACAACATTCTCACCTCTCAGCTGGTAATATTTCAGATGGCTGGCTATGGCTTGCTGTATCGTCTCCTGGGGGCAGAGATGCACTCCACTGGACAGAAGGAGGTTTCGTTTCTGTCGTAGCAGGAGTCCATGTTCCTCAAGTGCTTCAGCAATTGCTTGAGCTTGAGTTTCTGCCCATGAAATATCAGCATTCTGAGAGAATTTGTCCAGTTCTCTTAGTTTGTGGACCCAGTTAGCTTCCTCTATAAAAACCCCAGCAAAACAAACAGTTTGGAGGGGTTTTTTTCTGCCGTTTTCTAAAATTGATTTAGCTCTGTAAATATCTTTTGAATCTGGAAAACCATACTAAGATTACAATAACGATTATATTTAATGAATTCAGGCTGTGAGATTCTGCAGTCCTCCTGTCTCAGACTCACAAGGTTGATTATTCCATCTGCAAAATTTCACTCCCGTGTAAAACATGCTCTTTATTAAAAAGTTACTTATACTGTAAATGTTCACCACAATGACAACTTTATTCATATATCGTCAGCTGAAATCAATTCTGATAGCTCTTGCTAATTTAGACATTATGAAATCACTTTTGGTCCACAGTACAGATATCTGCAAACTGTGTGGGCAGCAGCTCCCCGGGTAAAATTCAGCACCATCCACCATCCCTTTAGCTGAATGGACCACAATTGGATACCTTTTTTGTGGGATTAACCTTAACATTTGGTTTCAAGATCTGTATACAATCTAGAAATAATAGAAAGAGAAAGAGAGAGAGATTGTGTGTGTGAGAGAGTGAGAGAGAGAGAGAGAGAGAGAGAGAGAGAGAGAGAACAGAGAGAGAGAGATAGTGTGTATGTGTGTGTGTGAGAGTGTGTGAGAGAACAGAGAGAGAGATAGTAGAGATAGTGTGATAGAGAGTGAACAGAGAGAGAGAGAGAAAACACAGCGAGACAGAGAGAGGGAGAGAGAGAGAGAGAGAGAGAGAACACAGTGAGAGAAAGAACAGAGACAGAGAACAGAGAGAGAGAGAGAGAGAGAGAGAGAGAGAGAGAGAGCAGAGACAGCCTGAGAACTACCAGAGATACATACCAGTACTAATATCCAACTGACCCACAACAGAAACGCTGGCAGTAAAGCACAAAGTAGTCAGCATCCATACATACTGCCACATGTTGCGTCCGCTCTGGTCAGCTGCCAAGGCTTCTAAAATAAAAAACAGCAGCACAGATTTGCGTTATTATGACACTGTAAGGAGCAATCCCATGGTTCCATGGACCTGCCACAACTCACTGTCTGGGACTCATTAGGTAATTAAGGATCTTTCTACAGCACTGTTTTGATGACGTTTGGTCCGTAACGTCAGCGTGACAAAACTCCTGCTGCAAGTAGACAGATGGTACAATGCACCGTCTTTCTCTCTAATCTCCTCTGGTAATCCTCTAGAGCTACTAAACAAATACCTGGAGCGAATGGAGTTAAGGAGCACTTGTCAAAGAAGAAGAAGAAGAAGAAGGAGGAGGAGAGAGAGAGAGAGAGAGAGAGAGAGAAGTCCTTGATTGTCGGTGGAAACTCCAGTGTAATTGATTATCTTACCTTCACAGCTCAATATGAAGTAAAAAATAAGACACAACAGAGCACATGGACTTGCATTAACGCTGCAAACACAGGGAAATCATTTCAAAGATCAAAACCACTGTTTTAAAGAAGAAGCACATGTATATAGGCAGACGAATACATGACGTATACAGGACACATATATTTACATTTTACACTCTCACTCAACAAGCAGATAGAGTTCCCTGGGTGTTAGTTCTGTCTAATCTCAGCCTGTGTGACTGGTATTAAACATGTGTTTTTACCTCATGGACTACCCTTTAGAAAGCCAGACTGCGGTCACACGCACTGCTTGTCCCTTCCTCAACCCAGTCTCACACGTAAAAGCTACCATGATAAGGCGATCTAGCTAAGACAGTCTATTTACAGACCAACTCTTAAACACACCCAGAGTTATTTAGGGTCCTGCACAATTTGAAAGGTGTTTGTGAGTAAAACAAGACGAGATTTCACACCATGATGTAAAATTTATTACAGTTTTGCCGTTAAGGTGTACAAAAGCATAAAAACACATAGAAGGTCTAAAAACAACGAAGTAAATTGTGATAAATAAAGTGAAGGAAAAATAAGTATATTCTTCTTAATGCTCCATGCTACTAAATTATATTTCCTATTTCTTTTCCATCATCTGAGCTGTCGCTTCCCAGAGAGCCTTGCTGAAATCGGTACAAGTGCAACACGAGATCTCGAATCTCCTCTCGCTTCTTACGCACTTTCTGGCGTGGAAACCAACACTCTAGCTTCAGTGGAAGGTCAAAGTGCACTACAGGATCCTGCAAAAATAATACAAAAAGAAATTTATTTGCTCCTATTCATTAACCCAGAAAAGCAGATGAGTGAATGTCTGTGTAGTTAAGGTTAGTGTTTACCTGTAAAAAGCTTTCGGCATACTGCAGTAAATAAAGACCGCAGTCACTGCTGTTGTCCTGCAGGGGAACTCTGCAGTGGGAGCCCACCATCCACTCTGCACTAAAGTCTCGATGTCCACCTCGTTTTACCTCCCACTCTGCCTGCAGATACCTAAACAAGAACGTAAAAATATATGTTCTTTGTTCTCAAACACAAATCTCTAGCTCAAGGTTTCTGAACATTAGTACTTATCTAAAGCTTTTACATATTCACTCCAACTTACCTAAATGTTTAGAAGACTGGGTCTTAACACGTCAAATTCAATTCACACTGGAGTACCACAGAGTTAAGTTCTAGGTTCTTTACTGTTATAACAATTTCTTGATGATAAATTTAGTCACAAACATCTTTTTTCCCTTTGTTTCTTGATGTTTAGAGATTAGATGCACTCAAAACAAGAGCACAGAGTTATTGGCCGTGCCTACCGCCACTCCGAGTAAACAGAATATAATCACAGAGCATTTTATTAAGAACAAATACTAGGTCCCTCCTTCATTTGCTCTCAAAACAATCTCATGGCAGTGATTCCATGTTGGAAACATTTCTATGAGATTCTGGTCCATGTTGAGAGGGTGGCATCACACAGTTCCTGCTGGTTTTTCATGCTGGGAATCTCTCATTCCGCCATCTACTGGATTCAGATCCGGTGACTGGGAAGATCACTGAAGAACACTGAACTCATTGCCATGTTCATGACTTTTGCTTTGTGACATGGTGCATCATCATGCTGGAGGTAGCCATTAGAAGATGGTAAATTGTGGCCATAAAGGAATGCACATGTTCAGCAACAATACTCAAATAGTCTGTGGCATTCAAGTGATGACCAACTGGTATCAAAGGACCCAAAGTGCGGCAAGAAAACCCCCCACACCGTTACACCACCTCCATCAGCCTAGACTGTTGGCACAAGGCAGGTTAGGTCCATGGATTCATGCAGTTGGTGCCAAATTGTGACCCTATCATCTGTCAGCCTCATCAGAATTCCAGATTCATCAGACCAGGTTATGTTTTTCCAGTCCACAACTGTCCAGTGCCACAGGATTGAATAATTAGATAATTGCATGAATGAGCAGATGTACAGGTGTTCCTAATAAAGTGCTCAGTGAGAATATTCTATAGCACTAATTTAGCATTAGTTATGTAATGTTGATTATTTAGAATATAGATGCAATACCAAGTCATTGAGATTCATGCTACAAAGTGAACCAAGTAGCCACGGGATGGTCATACACTTACTCGCGCAGGAGCTTGAAGATGCGCTCATGAACAGACAGCTTCAGAGAGTCCATAATGAGAATGCAGGGTCTGCAGGACAGTGACACAGTTATCACCTGCATTCATAACTTTTATTCTACAGCAATGTTGACCGCTCAGGTTTATAGTAACGTGCTCGTTTTAATGTTATCATTGCTCCAGCAGCAACTGGTATAGTGAAAAATCTTCATAAGACAAAAATGCTCTTACTCGAGTTATACTGCTTAATTATTCACCAGAAAAACTATAATAAAAATATAAGACATACAGTATATGTATTAAACGTTTATGTAAATGTATTTCTTTTTATTTCGCTTTTACCTTTCTATTAAAAAAATAATAATAAAATTTTTTTTTTAAAAAAGAACATGACGAGCTGCCCCTTCAACAGAAACTGAGTGAACTTTTCTCATGGACATTCCAGCTCAATGAATTCAACTATAAATGTCTAAAAAAGCATGATATTTCTCCCAGTAATAAATGAAAAAAGGCATTAGTTGCCAGGTCGCTGTGGCATGAGGAATAAAACACTGGGTTGTGAATTTAAATAGTTATAACAGACCTGCACTCAGGGGCAGGCTGCACCGTGTCAGGGATTATCGTCTTATTTTCCTATAACCGCACTTCCTGGTGTGTTTTAATATTTATACATATTTTTCCTCTTTTGTTTCTTTCTCTATATTTGCAAAACTCTCACACATACCTCTTACAGACAGTCTGTTGTTTACAGGTATTTTCTGTGCAGGTCTAAAGATGCAGAGAAAGTGTTCAGCACATCAATGTGCATATATTACACAGTATAAAAATATGACGTACTTTAGTCTAAAATATTTCAGGCACTTACTGGTGGACCAGGAGCAGAAATAGACCTTGAAGAGTTTTCATCTATGGAAATAAGATAAGAAATTTTGCTTCTAATGTAGAGTAATAAACAGAAAAACACAGATAATGCTCAATAAAAGTAGAAATGTACCTGAGTTCATGTCTCCATCACCGTGCTGAGATTCACTCTGAGCCGTGGCATCACTGGAGTTTTCATTCCCATCATGCACTGAGGCATGGTCTCCTCTCTGCACGTACTGTGGCTCATCCAGTCCGGGGAAACACACAACTACTAGGTACCAGTGCGCTCTACAATATCAAACATGACAAAAGTCAGCAAATGAGCTACTCTATTACAGCTAATATAATACACATGTTAGCAAGGGAAGGTGTGCATACCCTTAAAATATCTACAGAGAATATTACTCACTCTTGATTGACGGGAACAAACAGGAAGTCCTTCTCAAATATGTCCACATGACGTGTCCATGTCCTGACCCGCTGGTGCCTCCTGAGCTGGGCTCTAAAACACACACAAGTACACAAATGCAGATAAACACACAGATTTTATTCATTGCTCAAATTTAATCTAACTATGGTGAAGAAGCTACAACAAACATATTAAACCTAACCAAGTTGATATTGCTAGTGTGAAGGAAAAATGTAAATGTTGTATAATTGGTTTAGCGACAAAGATTTGTGTCATGGTCAGAACAGAGGGTGCAGCTAACCAAGGTCAACTGATAGTAAAGGAATGAAGAAAGGAAAAAAATAAAAGAATGCTTAGCTGAGAAAGACAAAAGTTCATAGCCAGTGAATGTTTTTGTTCCCTTATGAGGAGTAAGGAATAATCGAGGCTCTTCCTCTCTGAGATTTCTGGTCCTGATGCGCAGCAGTGCAATAAAACTCGAACCCTTTTTACTCCTGCCCGTGCTTACAGTGTGATATTTTCCCATGACTTCCACTAGACAGGTTATAAGTACTGGCACTGACAGTACTCACTTCTATACTGATAATATTATAAGCTGCTGATTGGTCAGGTAATGAAAATATGTTTGTGTTACTCAGTAGTTTTCTGAAAGCTGTAATCCAGGTCAGGTTTTAGTGATTTTCTGCTCTTTCCACCAACTCCTTCTCGGTCACTTACGGTGTGCTGGTGCTGTCTTCGTTAGCGTTGTCACGCCGTGTGAGCTGTTTGTAGAAGAAGCTGCTGAAAATGTGAGATCTTCTCACTGAAGCACGAGGTGCCTTCTGTACCAGCAGATACCTTCAACACACAATCACATGTACAGTTAAGTGGAAAGGTTTGCACAATATTTGTTAAGTTTTCACAAATATCAAAAATCTTTTGTTCCGCCTTCATCATCAAAAGTCATCATCGTCATCATCAACAAAAATGGTCCGACATTGTTTAAAAAGTGGTAGTGAAATTATATACCACACAATCTTATTCCAAAACCCATTAGGTTATTCACATGCTCTTAAGCAGATTTCTCCCAAACATTCCAGACATCTCTAGACTTCTGTAGGAGACCTGTGGACTTTTATTCCATTCGCCTCTGAGAACTTTTTCAGATCCCCTGCTGTTTGTTTTGGATCTTTACGTAGCTCTCAAGCATGTTTCCTAGCAGCTCGTCCACTTATTTTTCTTGGTCTTCCACACATTTGGAGAGTCTCAGTGTGTCTGTGTTTCTTTTTTGGATTATGGTCATCACAGGTGCTTGTATCCCCAAATGCTTTGAAATTTATGCAAATATAAAATTCACACCAAATTTAACACGTGGTTCCACTCATCTGGCATTAAGAGCTAACAATATTATTTAAGATTAAACAACTAATTTTATGTATTAAAGAAAAATACTTGAGGCTTTATCAAAAGCAGAAATAAACCTTTGAGCATGCTATGAAAGATACATTTGGATTTGGAGTTATTTTAAGATTGAGGCATTACCCTAAAAGATTTTCAATAATTATTTAATGGAAGGCTGCATTAAAGATGAACTGTGAAATGGAGGCAGGTTTCTGATTATTCATCTTTTGCTCTCAGCAGTACAATCCTTTATCAACACAGGCTGAAAACGTTATATTTTAAAGTAGAGCACACAGACTCACCATACAATAGTGCTACAGGACATCTTCACGATCTAAATGTGCTTTAGAGTTAGTAGTGTGTCGGGGTTTAATCTTACTTGAGGTAGAAATCGATGATGACATCGTTGAGAAACTCTCCGCTGTCTAAGCACTCCAGGTCCTCAGTTGTCACAGTTAAGGCTCCTTTTGAGGGTGGTGGAGGAAACTGGATCAACCTGAGATAAACAGTCAACCAGCATAACCTTCACACAAACGTCTCTATTCCCTGCGAAGTCAGGAGCACTGCTCACGACACTTACAAACAGGGTTTATGGTTTAAAGAAACAATTTCACATTACACACTTTGTTCAACATGATATGCTGGTACAGCTATAAGCTCTGAATTCCAAGAGTGAAAAAAAACGGCTAATGATAAAGTAGGAGATATCGACTATGTGACATGTTGATCCGCAGGTTGTTTCAGTTGGACTGTGTACCTGCGGGCAGGACCACGGTGCCGGTATGGAGTCCAGTCTGTTCCAGGTTTATGTGCCAAGGACACACTGTAAGCACTCGGACCTCTGCTTTGACATAATGTGTAGACTCTGGAGTCTGGCTGAACTTCTGAGTCCTGGGCCTACATACACACACACACATGCAGATTTCCATATAAATGTTCCATGTTACCATTACTGAAAATGAAAAAATAAATAAATAAATAAATAAATATATATAGGTTATATTGCCAAAAATATGTGAATACCTGAATATAATACTCAAATTTGCCCATTCTAAAACACTGGACATTAACATGGAGTTAAGAGCATTAGTGAGATCAGACTCTGATGGAGGGTGAGGAGGTCTGGGGTTCATTCAGTGTTTTCATCCTAAAGGTGTCAGTGCAATCATTTCTTCAAGGTCAGGTGTCCATATACATTTGTCCATACAGTGTATTTAAAACAACCAATACGTGCAGTGAATGACATTTGAAGCTGATACATATGCAGACACTGTACAGATTTACTCCTACATTGTTTGTTCAATCAGCACACACACAATTAAGATTTAACGCAGCTTGTCCTATACCTCGTACATTACCGTTGTAGGAGAAGTGTTATAGTGGGTCCTGGTTTTGAAATCTGTTTAACTTTCCCCAGGGGGTAAGGGCATAAGGTGTGTCAATTCTCCCATGTTACTGAGAGAAAATAAGGTGATATCTTAAATGATTTAAGTACTAAAAGTTATAAAATGGAATAATGTAATATAATAACAACATGGGTGCATCACCTACCTTAGCTGAGGCTGTAGTTGTGCTTGCTGGTGCTGATGCTGGCGCAGTCCCAGACTCGCCCGACACCGAAAGCGTCTCTGCCCTGGGAAGCAGCAGCTGGAGCATGTGTGAGTCTCGGCTGTTCTGCAGAATCTTCAGACTGTCAGGGTGTGTCAGCGGGGACAGAAGCTCAGTATTTCCATGTCTGAGACCTACGATGTCCATTATAGAGGCAAGCAGAGCACCCTGGACTCCATTCAAGGGTTCACACACACACAGCAACACACACGTGCTACCCTCAGCTGCAGCATAGAGAGCAACACAGGAGAGAGGCAGAGTGTATGAACAAACGGAGGTCCTATTTAACACACTGATTCACACGATTCTTTACGGAAACACCTGGCTGAGATGAAACGATTTCAGAGATCTTAAAGCAGTATGACGGACTCACCTGGACGCGTCCCTGGCTGAACATCAAACAAGTCGCTGGACAGGCGTCGTGCTTGGACTTCAGCCAGCCATAAGACCAGGACAGATGAAGGTGGCACTTCATTTTCTTTAGCTAAACGACTATCCCGCACCAAATGCCCATCCCACACACTGTACTTGCGCACATGTGCTGTTGGCAAGGAAGCTTTTACCTCAGAAACTGAAGGATCTATAAAGGAAATGAAAAATAAAGTTGTTGTACATCTCAACTTGTGCTAGTTTCCACAGCTCTCAAACATTTACATGGTCCATAAATCTGTTCTACAAATAAATTTAATATTTTAAACTCTTCATTTAAGAGTTGAATGAGATTTTTATAGATAGTGTGATTCTTCAAACTGCTATGGAATATAACATTTTCTGCACAGATGGATGCCTTGTATACCTATAAATGAAATGGTGATCTTATCATCTGTGATCTACAAAAGAGAGAACAAAAAAAGCAGATAAATATAGTGAAAAATCCAGAAGTAGGCTGATTTGTAAAAACATATAAAAGATTTGTCACACCTTTACAAGCCCATTAGTCAGAGCACTGAAGCTTCCCACGTAGAGGGCGCAGAATTGAAGCTCCATTATCGGACAGCCACTTAAAGCAGACACCTCAAAGCTGGAATCCTAGACAGGACACAGCAAAAATGAAGCAAACACAGCAAACCATTTCCAACAGTAATCTGCTTTTTCAGCACTGAAAAGGAATATGGATGGACTGAACCTGAAATCTGAAGAGGCATGTGAACAAGAAAATTTGAAACATCTTTAAGAAAAGGTTTTATAAGTAATAACGGAAAGGAAAAAACATTTGAGATAAATCAGAGGCTGAGAGGTATACTTGAGTCTGTGTCACTGTTTATTTAGAGGAACGTTAAACACTAGCTTATTCCACTGTGGCTTTTTACAGGTCAGGTCTCCTCACTTCACCAGAAAATTTGAGCACTCTTTGCTCTGAAGCTCCATCACTACACACACTTGGGGTTTGTTTGTGTGTCCATCACAAATTCCTGAAGTGACTGATGTTTGTAGTGTCTGTGTTATTTACAATAAAATCCTGCACCCCAAGAAGCTGACTAATTCTGCTGATTTGTGAATATACTGCCTTTCATTTGTATTGCTCTTTGGGTGTGGGGAGACTGTGAAGTGTCCCTCAAAAACTTAAAAGTTTTGTTTTAATCAACAATGCAACAAAGTTTTTAAAACATTACTGGCTCAGCCCTTGTTTTGAGAATGAGACAATATTACAGCCAGTTCTTAAGTTCTACACAGCTCACATATGGGATTTAATAGAACATGGCACATGATCCTAATATCCCACACCCAAGGCATAATGGTCGTGTGGAGTAAACAAGCTGAATGTGCTGCAGCGCCACCTACCGCTAAGACAGTGGAACTGCTACATAATAATGCATTGTTGTGAACATTTACTTTGTGCTGGTCAGTGGGTTTAACATTTACATTGTGTTCTAGTAAAAGAATGAATATTATTAGCCTGTAGGGTTTTTTTAACATATATTTTAAAAATGGGACAGATCAGAAATCTGATAGAGATCTAATGTAGCTATTCCTATTAGGGCACATACACAGTGAGGAATTTAAAGTGCTGCTTTCAGCCAACTCACTGGTCCTTTCCAACTAAAGGAGTTTATTTTCCAGGTGCTTTGCAATCTCCAGACAGGTGGAGGCTTGTCTTGTGGAAATCATTTGTGAAAGGAGTCTTGTAGGTTGGTTGCATGCAAGGGAAATGTTTAGAGAGCTTAACAAATCATCTTATGTTTAGAAGCTGTAAATAAGTTTTTAGCACTAAATCAGCAAACGGATGAAAAACTGCTAGGACCATGCTTACTGTTTTCGCTTGAGATGGAAGAACCTGGATGATTAAGCATAAAAACCCTATC
This sequence comes from Hemibagrus wyckioides, assembly GCF_019097595.1. NCBI lineage: Eukaryota > Metazoa > Chordata > Actinopteri > Siluriformes > Bagridae > Hemibagrus > Hemibagrus wyckioides. Next base: position 32,869,756 of record NC_080715.1, on the reverse strand, counting down.
CCGCTGTTCTCGGATTCATTTCTGAGCAAGTGTGTGACCGTAATGCCCACCTGGCTGTTCAAATCCGAGGGATGAATGTGTGCATCTGGATTTTTTTTTCTCTCCATGGCCTGTATAGGACTTTGCAGCCTGTGTGGATCTTTGGCTCCTTCTAGTGCTTGGACATGCGATGTCCCACCAACCTCCTCATCCTCCTCCTCCTCCTCACTGGAAAGAACAACTGAAGAGAGAAGAGAAGGTGAAGCAGACTTGAAATCTGTACTCATCACAGTTCATATAAAAATGGTTAAGAGAAGTCAGTAAGTAAAGAGGTTGTGGAGGTGTCTACAAATGTTATAGAGAGGTATCTAATAAAACATAAATCAAAATTAGGATCATATCTATATGTTCTTTATGAAGATTTGTGCCTGCTGTCAGGATCTCACTCACTTGGTTCAGTAGTTTGTGGTTTAGAGGCCTGTCTGACTTCCACAAACTCTGAATCAAGGAGCCGGTTATCTGTAGAACCTGCCATTTGACCGGATCTGGGTTGTTCTTCATCAGCCAACTGGACCTCAGCTGCACCTGTGGACAGGCAAAGGACGCTGCGCCTGGCTCCGCCCCCTTCATCTACCACTTCTCCATTCTGGTGCAGAGGCTGTTCCGCCTCCTTACTCCCCTGTTCAATCTCCTCCTCTTTTTCTTCCATAACTTCTGCACACTCTTGCGCGTCAGTCTTGCTGGTATTCTGCTACAGAAACAGAACAAAATTAGACGGCAAACAACTGGAACTTCCACTATTAACTTGTGTGTGATGATCAAAGTCTTTATAAAGCAGATTTGAGAAAATTCACATCACTGTCCCTTACAATACACTAAGGATCTTGACACACCAACCTGGATATTTGCCATCAAGCAAATCCTGTCCTGTCCCACTGAAACTATTCAAACCATGTGCAGATTGAGCACTTTGGATATGTGGTTAGTGTTGATAGATAAAGCTTTTTGGAGAATACACATAGAATAGAGTATTATTTAACTTCTGCTGCTTTGCTTAAAATTCATGTTTTTACAAAACATCCAACCAGAGCATAACACACACACAGCGATTTCTCTCATCACCTGAAAAATGCTCATAGTGTCCCTGTTTCAGCCACATTCACTGTGTCTACTCTCCCTTCCAAAGTGCTGCCACTGGTCAGTCACTAACCAAAGAACACAACTGTATCAGGAGCTCTCAGTTCCGGTTCACGGACTCAGGTACGCTAAATCAAAGAGAAGCACCAAACAGCACAAAACAACAACCATGACAGAGAGCCACTTCTTAAAGAAGACCGAGCTCCAGGAGGATGGTGCAGCCTTCAGAGCAGTGGCTTTTTAAAATGGCTGCAATCTATAGTCAGAAAATATTGTATGTTTAAACAATGTGCTTATTATTTGTGTAGTTGAACTTCACTCTGTGAGCACCTTATTAGGAACACTGTACTGTAACACTGGGAAGGTCCTGCACTCCGCCCTCAAAACAGCCTCAATTATTCACGGCCTGCATTTCACAAGACTTTAAAAACGATCCTTTGAGACTCTGGTCCAGTTACAGCACACTTTTACAAGAGCTCTTCAATGCTGTGAATCTTCTGTTCTATCACATCACAAAGGTGATCTACTGGATTCAGATCTGGTGACGGAGTAGATCACTGAAGAACACTGAACTCATTGTCATGTTAATGAAATTAATCTGAGATGTGTTTTGCTTTGAGACATGGGTGCATCATCATGCTGGACGTAGCCATTAGTAGAAAAAGGTTAGAAAACAATGCTCAAATAGTCACTGACTGATTGGTATTAAAACGCTTGTGTGCAAAAATCTCAGGAGATCAACAGTTATAGAAGCACTCCAACCCTTCAGGCATCAACAATCATGCCACAGTCAAAATCACAGAGATCTCATTCCCCCTATTCAGGTTTTTTTTTAATGTGATCTATAACCGAAACTGCTGACCCGTATCTAAATGATTATACACACTGCTCTGCATGCTGAGTTCCTAATAAAGTGCTTAATGAGTGTATGTTCAGAAAATAAATCTGTGCTGAGGAGGACCAGTGAATTTGTTTCAGAAAAAGAAAGTCTGACAGTCCCTGATGTAGAGAATGTGTTTTACTGAATGTTATAAATGATTAGGAATCCTCACCTGACTGGGAATGGCTTCACGTCCTGAGTCCTGGTGTTCCGCTCTGTAAAAGCCACTAGGACGCTTAGCTTTTGACAGAGTGCGTGTGGCTGTGATTAAGCTTTTGGAGATCTCAAAATGAAGAGGACTGACACACGGCCTCGGAGAGTCACTTTCCTCAACTGGACATAACTCACTCTCCGCAGCATCGGGTGATTCTGAGTGTTCAGGTAACAGGTTATGACTTGGTGAAGAGACACTGTCTTGAAGCGAGCAGGATCCTTCCTCATCAGATGCAGAATGTTCTGGTTGCTCCAGTGAACTGTTGAATCTTTTTTTGGCTGCTGGAGATTGTACTTCTTTGGAAAGGGTCATATCATTTTCCTCAGTATGTACAGAGTCATTCGATTTAGAGGATGTACAGCTGGTGAGTTTGAGAGGTGATAACTTAGTTTGGTCCTTGCAAGGTACATTAGCTCTCTTTCTGACTGTGCTACACTCTGCTGAGTGTCCTCTCTCACCCCGCCTTTCCCTCGTTCCTCTTTTAAGCAGTGACTGTGTCTTTACATTGGTGTAACTCTCATACCTGCTCAGGTATTTCCGCCCCTCTTTAGTCTGGAGAACGTCTGTCAAGATCACTTTCACCTGTCGCCTAAAACAACAGAACATGAATATAGATTATATATATATATACACAGTGAGGGAAATTATTTGAATTATTTGATCCCCTGCTGATTTTGTACGTTTGCCCACTGACAAAGAAATAATCAGTCTGTAATTTTAATGGTAGGTGTATTTGAACAGTGAGAGGCAGAATAACAACAAAAAAATCCAGAAAAACACATTTCAGAAAAGTTCTACATTGATTTGCATTTTAATGAGTGAAATAAGTATTTGATCCCCTATCAATCAGAAAGATTTCTGGCTCCCAGGTGTCTTTTATACAGGTAAGGAGCTGAGATTACAGTAGGAGCACTCTCGGGGAGTGCTCTTAATCTCAGCTCGTTACCTGTATGAAAGACACCGTCCACAGAAGGAAGCAGTCAATCAGATTCCAAACTCTCCATTATGGCCAAGACCAAAGAGCTGTCCATGGATGTCAGGGACAAGATTGTGGACCTACACAAGGCTGGAATGAGCTACAAGACCATCGCCAAGCAGCTTGGTGAGAAGGTGACAACAGTTGGTGCGATTATTCCCAAATGGAAGAAACACAAAAGGACTGTCAATCTTCCTCAGTCTGGGGCTCCATGCAAGATCTCACCTCATGGAGTTTCAAAGATCATGAGAACGGCGAGGAATCAGCCCAGAATTACACTGGAGGATTTTGTCAATGATCTCAAGGCAGCTGGGACCACAGTCACCAAGAAAACAATTGGTAACACACTACGCCGTGAAAGACTGAAATCCAGTAGCGCCCGCAAGGTCCCCCTGCTAAAGAAAGCACATGTACAGGCTCATCTGAAGTTTGCCAGTGAACATCTGAATGATTCAGAGGAGAACTGGGTGAAAGTGTTGTGGTCAAATGAGACCAAAATCCAGCACTTTGGCATCAACTCAACTTGCCATGTTTGGAGGAGGAGGAATGCTGCCTATGACCCCAAGTACACCATCCCCACCGTCAAACATGGAGGTGGAAACATTATGCTTTGGGGGTGTTTTTCTGCTAAGGGGACAGGACAACCGCACCGCATCAAAGGGACGATGGACGGAGCCATGTACCATCAAATCTGGAGTGAGAACCTCCTTCCCTCAGCCAGGGCATTGAAAATGGGTCGTGGATGGATATTCCAGCCTGACAATGACCCAAAACACACGGCCAAGGCAACAAAGGAGTGGTTCAAAAAGAAGCACATTAAGGGCCTGTAGTGGCCTAGCCAGTCTCCAGACCTTAATCCCATAGAAAATCTGTGGAGGGAGCTGAAGGATCACCTTAATGACTTGGAGAGGATCTGCAAAGAGGAGTGGGCCCAAATTCCTTGAGATGTGAAATGTGTGCAAACCTGGTGGCCAACTACAAGAAATGTCTGACGTCTGTGATTGCCAACAAGGGTTTGCCACCAAGTACTAAGTCATGTTTTGCAAAGGGGTCAAATACTTATTTCACTCAATAAAATGCAAATCAATGTAGAACTTTTTTGAAATGTGTTTTTCTGGATTTTTTTTGTTGTTATTCTGTCTCTCACTGTTCAGATAAACCTAACATTAAAATTACAGACTGATTATTTCTTTGTCAGTGGGCAAACGTACAAAATCAGCAGGGGATCAAATAATTTTTTCGCTCACTGTATGTGTGTACACACATATACACCAGTCAGCCATAACATTGTGAGCAGTGAGAGGTGAAGTGAATAAGACTGATGATCTCATCATGGCACCTGTTAGTGGGTGGGATATATTAGGCAGCAAGTGAATATTTTGTCCTCATAGTTGATGTGTTAGAAGCAGGAAAAATGGACAAGCGTAAAGATTTGAGCGAGTTCGACAAGGGCCAAATTGTGATGGCTAGACCACTGGATCAGAGCATCTCCAAAACTGCAGCTCTTGTGGGGTGTTCCCGGTCTGCAGTGGTCAGTATCTATCAAAAGTATCATTTAAGACTTAAGGCTGCTAAGATCTTGGTGCCAGATACCACAGCACACCTTCAGGGATCTAGTGGAGTCCATGCCTCGACAGGTCAGGACTGGTTTGGCAGCAAAAGGGGGACCGACACCATATTAGGCAGGTGGTCATAATGTTATGGCTGAGCGGTGTACAATTGCTGGTATACTGGACTGGGACACAAAACAGCAAGTCGACAACCACAAGAGAGAAATATTCAGGCCTTAAAAGTAAAGATCGTCAGTGACCTAAAACATATTTGTTACATGATTCTACATGCAGAAAGTTTCATGCGAAATCTCGATGCACAAATGTATCAGTAAACATGACAGTCCAAAATCTCAACACACAACATAAGTAAGAACTTTTGTAATAACTTACATGTATAAACATTTCCCTACATTGTGAGTATTTAAATAATTTGGCTAAAACACTCACATGTTAATGTTTGATTCACTTTGCCACACTAACGACTGCATTTTGTCTTTTTAACAATCGGAGCCATCATGCTGTTCCCTGTGTACCGGGGAGTAACTCCATTTTTTAATCTATTAAGGTCTGTGAAAACACAAAATCTCTTCAGTGTCTCAATGAGTCGCCTTCAACTAAATAATTAAAGTGAGTAAATGCATGTGACGCACATGGTGGTCTAAACAGAAATATTTATTTATTTAATTACTCATCCAAACACTGCAGTCTGTTTATCTTCCTCAGCCTGTGAGCACATGGCAATATGAGACAGAAGGTGAGCTAGTGATAAAGCAAAGCTGCAGAGCAAGGGGTCAGTGGTGTGTGTGTGTGTGTGTGTGTGAGAGAGCTCCTTAAATGAACAGGAATAGAAGGTAAAAAAAAATGAGGGCATAAAAATGATAACTGGACAGCAATATGGCTGAGACCGATAACATTCAAACAGCTCATATCTTCAGAGCTATGCATAACTACAAACAACATAAAGTATCACTAACTATTTACTAGCCAATCATAAAATATCTAATACCAGCTAGTAAATGGAAGTAAATATATTGACCAAAAGCAATTACACAAAGGAATACAAGCGCACCAATCACCAAAGTAAAGACAGTGTGACTGGTGCCACAGGGCCAAATTCAGCTCAGTAATTTATCTGAAAAGAAATTGTGTGTGTGTGTGTGTCATAACTTTGTAATTATGCTTGACAATCACAGCCATTCAACAAGTAACTCAATCTGCTTACGAAGCTCTGTCGTGAACCTTAAGTAATCCCCCCCTCCTGAGAAAGACCACACCCTTATACACAGTTAGTAGTGTAACAACCTGGAAGTAAGACGAATTTAACTGGGATTAAATATCATTTAAAAAATAAAATAAAAAAAAAAAAACATCACACACAACTATAAAAAGGACATATTGTCCATCTCCATTTCTGCTCACTGAGCCACAATGCTGACTTCACACCCTTGTGGTTGCAACCATCAACATCTTTCTGCAGAGTTGTCAGAGTGAGGGTAGTGAGCAAGAGAAGCTGTGTAAGAACGTGTCTGTTACCTCTTAATGTCCAACATGGCTGAAACATTCTGGCTACGTTCATCACTTTGTCTCCCATTATGGCAAAGAGCTGACTCATTTGGCGCTCCATTGGGTGCCAGCTGTGTCCAGTGGATCTAACAGATGCATATATATATATCTATATATATCTATCTCTGTGACACTTGAAATCAGAATAGCTTTAATGTTTACTCACTGAGCACTTTATTAGGAACACCTGTACACCTACGCATTTATGCAATTATCTAATCAGCCAATCACATGGCAGCAGTAATTCTGCAGATCTGGCCAGCAGCTTCAGGTAACGTTCATGTCGACCATCAGAATAGGGAAAAATTTGATCTTACTGATTGCTGGTGTCAGATAGACTGGTCTGAGGATGGAAACACTTTCTGGAATTTCCAGACTGGTTTGAGCTGACAGAAAGGCAACAGTAACTCTGTACTGTGGTAAGCAGAACAGCATCTCAAAATGCACAACAGCATGAACCTGCCTTGTGTAGACAGTCCAGTCTGGTGGAGGGGGTGTAATGGTGTGGGGAATGTTTTCTTACACCGTGTCACAAAGCAAAAGTCATCTCAAACTGGTGTCACGAACATGACTGAGTTCAGGGTTCTTGGGATGTGGTAGAAAGAGAGACTTGCAGCATGAAAGTGCTCCAGAAAAATCTGCAGGAATCCAGGTAATGAGGAATTGAGAGTAAATGAAGGCTTCACCCAGTATTAGTGCAGTGTTCCTAATAAAGTGCTCTCTAAGTGTATTATCAGTGCTAGACTTCCAGTACAGATACAAATACAGTATCACCTCTCTCTCTCTTAGCTTTCTCACCTTGGGGCACTTTTTGCCACGTCTTGCCATGTCTGCATCGGCATATTCATCAAAGATTCCTTTTCTCTTCTGGATTTTCAGTGGATTTCCAATCTGACAAACACAAACATACATTTCCACTTGATCATAAGTCACTAGTAATAAAAAAAAAAAAAAAAAAAAGCTTTTAAACATCTTAAAAGATGCTACAGTTCACACACTACATAGTATCTGGCTTAAGTCCACCAGATTCATGAAGAGTTATTTCCCACAGGCTAACAGACTCAAACTCAAATTTGATGTCTAATGGTCTACTGACATTTTTCCTACTGCTGCTCATGCTGTACACACAGCATATCACCTTTATCAAGAATACTTACTGTATTATTTACTGTCTGTATTTATTGACTCTTTGTGTTATTGTGTTACTTATCCTCTTGTGTGTCACTGTGTAGTATTATACAGTGTTTCATGGAGAACTATGCTTGAGGTGAAAGACAATAACGCGCCAGTGTATTTAAATCGTCTTTCGAGAGAACTCATCTTGCGTGCTTACTCTGTACTTGTCATTTAAATCAAGACAGCAGGAATGTACCAGTCTGGTACTGGCCTGAAAAGCTGGATCGGTATTGGAACAGTTTCAGAATATTTTGTGTCATAAGCGTGTATAACATTGACTGGCATGACACAGCTCACAAAACAAGTCGTCTTAAGGCACCTGGCATAATTATGATGATGGCTGCAGAGAGTCGACTCGTTTACATCCTGTATCAGAAGAAACTCAGAGAGCTGATCTTGGGCTCACTTTAAAAATGTAAAAGTT
>NC_080715.1:32851854-32856854 GCF_019097595.1 Hemibagrus wyckioides | reverse complement strand
CCCACGTTCACGTCTCTTGTAGATGTGTTGTAAGCACTACTGCTGTTTAATGCCAGAGGTTCTATTAACTAAAATGTAGAAGTTGAACTGAACAAAGAGTGCACTAATCACCGGTTTTTCGACTGACGTGTGCTAGGCTTCGTAGATTCATGCTAGGCTTTGTAGATTCTTCGTGAGGAAATTATATTCAGACTAGCAACTTTTCTGTGCTACTTCTCTGATATGTTGCAACACATTTAATGAGAGGACATAGTATGTGACAGAAAAAGATGACTCCACAGTTGACCTTCCTGTAAATATAGGAAATCGTTCAAAAAAAGCCAAGTGTTTGCTGCGTATACACCGACCAGGCATAACATTATGCCTAATAATGTGTTGGTCCCCCTTTTGCTGCCAAAACAGCCCTGACCCGTCCTGCACTGTGTATTCTGACACCCTTCTATCAGAACCAACATTAACTTCTTCAGCAATTTGATCAACAGTAGCTCCTCTGTTGGATCAGATCACACGGGTCAGCCTTGACGGTCCATGACCCTGTCTCCGGTTCACCACTGTTCCTTCCTTGGACCACTTTTGATAGATGACCACTGCAGACTGGGAACACCCCACAAGAGCTGCAGTTTTGGAGATGCTCTGATCCAGTGGTCTAGCCATCACAATTTGGCCCATCCTCAAACTCACTCCAATCCTTACGCTTGTCCATTTTTCCTGTTTCTAACACATCAACTTTGAGGACAAAATGTTCACTTGCTGCCTAATATATCCCACCCACTAACAGATGCCATGATGAGGAGATCATCAGTCTTATTCACTTCACCTGGCAGTGTTCATAATGTTATGGCTGAACGGTGTATATTAAATGTTGCTTGTGGTGTTGAAGTCATCGTCCTGTCACACACACACACACACACACGTATGCTTGAAAGTACTACAACTACGGAAATAACCCATGAGGAAAAAAACATGGTATAATTTTAGCAATAATAAAATTGTATTATTATTTTAAACTTAGTTCACAGACTCACCTTCCTCCTCTCCCTCTCTGGGTTAAAGGTGCCAAACCAGGACTGCATCTATGAGCAAAATATTAAATTATTCATATGATTTTCTAAAATAAAAAAAAGGTAAAAGTTCAATATATTGCATCCTTTATAAATGTCTTGTCTTGACAAATATCAATGTGTTTAAGGGCATGCATGCGTGTGTGTGTGTGTAAAACATTAAGCAGAATGTTCTAGTATTTGGTATGCTGCCCTCTGGATGATCAGCCCTGCCCTTGGGCATCAGTGTGACAAGAAGACGAATGAGAACAAGAATTTGACTGAAACTCACCCTCTTATTGGCCACACAAATGATTCGTACATAACAGCAGATCATGAGGAAGATGAGGGTGAAGAGCGGGATGTACCATCTGCATAGAAACGGAAAAGGATGAAAAGATATACAAAATAAAAACAAAAACCCTCAGCAGGGCATACTCATTAAAATTTACACACAAAATCAATAAAACAAGCCGGCTTTCTGGGCAGGAAGGATGACACTCTCTCTCTCTGTCTCTCTCTCTCTCTCTCTCTCTCTCACTTTCTCTCTCTCTCTCATTGGTCGCGGCAACACCAGCTAAATATGGGTGTCTGTGAGCTCATGTATGCAGAAGAGGGCAGATAGCGAGTGTGTTATGTTGCCCTGCGATACAGCACAAACAGCAGCACAAATATGTGTGTTAAAAAAGGAAGCACAGGATATCCTTCAGTCTTCTGATTGGTATCACATGATAGGGGAGAGCTGCCTGCTGGGTGGAAATTACACACAAAATTCAACCTATATAAAAAACATTGGATATATTCTTTTTGACCTTTTCAAAGTTGATGTCCAGCTTGCCTTCACAGTTCAGACTACACCAGGGCAGTGGTAGCTCAAGTGGTTAAAGCTCTGGGTCGTTGACCGGAAGATCAGGGGTTCAAGCCCCAGCACCACCAAGCTGCCACTGTTGGGCACTTGAGCAACCCCCAACCCACCCTGCTTCAGGGGTGCTGTAACATGGCTGACCCTGCTCTGACCCCAACCCTCCAAGGATGGGATATGTGCAGTAACGTATATGTGACAAATAAAGACTACTTCACAGTTCAGACTATGGCAGTATATCAGACTTCTCTATAATTTCATGAAGACCAGACCATATACCATCATCTCATGGATCATTATTTCCACAACTTTCTGCTGTCTGACCCAAGAGTTTCTTTAGACCACTACAAATGACACCACCACTGCATTTTAATAAAACCTTCCTACCTTCAGCTGCCTTTATCTGACCACACATCAGAATCAGAAGTTGCTGAGTGACATTACCTCTGTGTGTGTATGCAGTTCAGTACACAGATGTTTCTGTGAGAGTAAGCTATGAAAACTATAATGAGCTATATGTAAGCTTTAGCAGGAGGTCCACTTTCATTATAGCACCACTTTTACATCCCTTTGTGTCATGCAAAAACAAAGGTCTGTTGTTGGGGATTTGCAAATCTCAGTCAAATGAAATCTCCGTCAAATGTCTTCTTCCTGTAAAAACAGGCAAAACTGTTGAGGAAAATAAGCAACCCCTCTCATCAGAGTCAGAAGGCTGGCTAAAAAAAATAGCTGAGGTCACTTAGGTCACAGTGGAGAAAAGTGCCCAAGCGTGTCTGTGTCCACGTCCCCTGTCCCTGAGACTACCGCTGATGTGCAGTGAGAAATGCTGCGGACAGATTTCTTGCTGACGACCTTTGCCCGAGAAAAAAAAAAAAAAAAAGGCAGAAAGCGAGAGAATTCCTAACATTGCACCCGATTGAGCTACGTGCCTCATTCAGCCTAGCAGTGGATGATGCAACTCCTGCAGCCTCAACAAGAACAGAAGATACACAATCACACCTCATTAAAACCCTAAACCAAATGTAGGAGTTACTTACATGCCAAATCTCCAGGCCACGTGGTCATCTGTGATCCAGCTAAACCAGAGAGGGAAAGATAAACAGAGGGAAAGACAGTTTGATAAAAGATGAAACATAAGCTCAAAATGTTAAAAAAATAAACACGCAACATGCCTCTGGGCAGTAAAGAGTTAAGGCTCTTGTTTAAAGACTCAATAGTCTCTCTAACAGCAGTACCAAATCTGAGTACCAAAACCCTGCCTCCACCATCAGTAACTCACCACCAGGCTCCAGCTGGACCATAGTATCCTTTCATCAAAGGGAGAATGGACATAACAAGAGGGATCCCCCATGCTACAATATGATACGGTCTGAAAGACAACAATAAGTCAGTGCTACATAGGTCCAAAAGTGTGTCAATGTAAAGAGGGGTGTAATTCTTGGCAAATGTTCCTTACATCTCATAATGTTCGGTTCTGTACTCCCTGACCAGGTTCAGGTAAAGATTCAGAGTGATGAGACACACCCAGGCCAGAGCACTCCAGTCTGAAACACACATATACACATATTACATACTTAATATACACTGGACACCCATAGCAAAGTGGTCATGCACGCTACAAATAAGTATAACATACAGATCTATGGTCACTGAAAGGTCATATCTGACCATTTACACAAACTCACCAAAATATGTTAGCCACCAGGCTTGGAAATCACACAGAGAGCCCTCTGGATGAGACTCTCCCTGTACGGAGAGAAAGGGGAGGAAGAAGAAGAAGAAGAAGAAGAAGAAGGAAACAGTTCCCCAAATATTTCTTCACCTGCACATTCACACACTAACATATGCTTTTATCTGTTAATGAACCTGAGCAACTCACCATGACATACGCAACGCTGTCAAAGAATGCTGCTACAGTTAAACTGACTATCATTTTCTGAAAAGAGAACAGAACAGATCAGTGACTGGAAAAGATAATATCTGAAATGGTGTCTTTTACATTACTCATTCAAAAAGAACACAGTGTCCTTACAAACTTCTGGTTTGTAAATTTTGTTTTGCTCAACTTGGCCTATGAAAACATTATACACAACTTTAATGGAATATTGATAAATGAGGTCCTCTGTGCTTATAGGATATTCAAATATATGATTTTTGTAGTCTCCTCCAAAAGTATTGGAACAGCCCGAGCCGGTTCTCCTGTTGTCCTAGCCATTACTTTCAGAGGAGACTAAAAGTATTTCACCAGGGAAGAATACATCGGTCAGCCATAACATTATGACCACTGCCAGGTGAAGTGAATAAGACTGACGATCTCCTCATCATGGCACCTGTTAGTGGGTGGGATATATTAGGCAGCAAGTGAATATTTTGTCCTCAAAGTTGATGTTAGAAGCAGGAAAAATAGGCAAGCGTAAGGATTTGAGCAAGTTTGACCAAAAGGGCCAAATTGTGATGGCTAGACCACTGGATCAGAGCATCTCCAAAACTGCAGCTCTTGTGGGGTGTTCCCAGTCTGCAGTGGTCAGTATCTATCAAAAGTGGTCCAAGGAAGGAACAGTGGTGAACTGGAGACAGGGTCACAGGTGGTCAAGGCTCATTGATGCACGTGGGGAGCGAAGGCTGGACCGTGTGATCCGATCCAACAGACGAGCTACTGTTGCTCAAATTGCTGAAGAAGTTAATGCTGGTTCTGGTAGAAAGGTGTCAGAATACACAGTGCAGGATGGGTCAGGGCTGTTTTGGCAGCAAAAGGGGGACCAACACAATATTAGGCAGGTGGTCATAATGTTATGCCTGTTCAGTGTATATGCAGCGATGTCTGAGAGTGTACTGCTGAAATCAAACACACACACACTACCTGAGCCAGGGAGTTGTATCGACGCAGCAGCCATATCACAAATAACATAAAAAGGCTGTGAAGAGAAGGAATGAAATATTAGCACTGACAGTAAAGGAAAGGACAGCTCTCAAGACAAATAAACTAAAGAAGAAGATTTAAATATGCGAGCTACCATGCAACCAGAGAAAATGCTCCAGTGGCTCTTTTCACTGTAAGAATCACATCCTGTGAAGGAAAAACAAACATTTTACTCTAC
>NC_080715.1:32489354-32496854 GCF_019097595.1 Hemibagrus wyckioides | reverse complement strand
GATGGAACTCCATCTCTGTGGGGTCACCTCTCTATCCTTTGCTCTGCAGCAACTGAATGGTTGTCAGCTCCTCCAACAGCAAGATGCTCCTTGTACGTCACTCTGGATAAAAGCAGCTGTCGACTGAGTGAAAGTAAATGCAGATATGCTGTATCCCTGATTACGTTCTCTGTACTGAACAAAACTTCTATTCAAGATGGCAGCTGAATGACACCATGAGATAAATAAATAAAAAAATAAATACAGCCAGGACGAGACGTCCGCGTTGCCGACGCGGATCTGTTGCTGAAAGAAAAGTGGTGAAGATGATGGGGTAAAGTATCGAGAGCTCTCGACAGTGTAAGCAGCTCTGCAAGGCTCACAGTGTGAGGCATCATGTACACATGTGCATGCGTGGTAGAGACGGCCAGCAGGGTGGGGTTGCTCTTCATCCACCCGTCTGCTTGCCCATCCCACTGTGTATCCTAGCAACAGCTCGCCTCTCCTGCCTGTTGTTTGCCTTTTCCTTCTCTTCCTCATGGCTTGATCCTTCCTCTCTCTCTACACATCATCTTTTCTTGTCCTTCTCCAGTTTCCTGACATGGGCAGTGGTGTGAATTTAAATATTCCAGGACTGATTCTACTGTGTGGTGTGACACTCCAGTAAAAGTATTTATGTGAAGTTGAGTGAGTGTGTGTGTGTGTGTGTGTGTGTGAACATCAACATCGAAGAAGTCTGAACAGATTTTCTAGGGGACTGAATGTATTTTTGTATTTTTATACCAATTATAAGCTTTAAATTTGTACATTTTCTGCCCAGCACTATACAGAAAGTTTTTCTTTTTTTTTTTTTTTTCCTCTTCACTGCAACACTATGGTTGTGATGCTGGTCGCTTCACACACCTACATGTTATGAGACACATTGTCTATTGTAAAAACATCTATGAGGTATTGACCTTTCTGTCAAATCAACCACCGCTATTCTGACTTGAAAAGATAAATCAGCAGAGGTTGGTGAGATTGTGACATGAATTATACATGACTTGAGGTGGTTCTACGGTAGACCTGACGCCCCTGACACGCTCACACCAACACCCAGCATGCTGTTCTGCCCGCTTCATCCGAGAGATGGAGAGAACGAGACGTTCATCCTGCAGAGCACTGGTTCAGAAAAACCGCAACTCCAATCTGAAGTCAGTGCACGTCTCACACACACACACCAGAGCAGACAAAACTTTTGTGTGTGTGTGTGTGTGTGTCTCTTTGCCAGCAGATAGATAAATCAGATGTTACAGCAGACAGAAACTATGAAGTACAATGCTGATATGAGAGAGAGGGTGAAGCTGCAGAACACTTCAAATGACAAAAGCTGAAGAGAATAAGCAGCTCCTCTGAACATACGGGTGTCCGTGTTTTCCGAGAGAACTCGTCTACGACTTTCTGGAGAGGTTTCTGAAACCAGAGTGGCGTCGACTCGCTCCTGCAGTGCTGCAACACGAAAACTCTTACTTTAATACTTTTAGTTATGTGTTTTTATAGATACTGCAATAGCGCTGCTGCTGGTTGAGTTTAGAATCTTTATTAGCGGTGGATCTTTATGGAGTGGGCCGATTTCACACTAGATTTTAAAGCAAGCTTTACAATAACTTATCAAATAAGTAAGTGAGGGAGGGAGGGAGGGAGGAAGGAAGGAAGGAAGGAAGGAAGGAAGCAAGAAAGCAAGAAAGCAAGAAAGAAAGAAAAAGTTGTGCTGCTTCCACAATCAGAAGCATACCCTGAGCCTGCACATCAGCGACAGAGTGAGACACTGACCAATCACACAGAGGGAACTTTTCTTTTCTCCGTGTCTGGAAGACCTGAACGCACCTGGAGCATGCCTCTCTCACTCTTTTTACATTCCAAGACAGATGGAGAAATAGACTCATTAATCTCCATTCATGTCAGGCCATCTCTGTACACAGATCACTCTGAACACATCATCCCCACAACTCTGTGCTGCCATCTAGTGTTCACCTAGTGTCCAGACAGGAGGCTATTGGTTGCCATAGTAATAACAATTAGCAGTGGGCGGAGCCACAAGTTGTTTGTGGATAAAGTTTAGCAGTTTATATCTGAACCATATCAAACAAGATGACGGAGAAACGAAGTCTCTTGGCCACGGATCACATGCGCTCTACTGTTTCTGTCAAGTCGCAAGTTCAACTTTTGTCACGTCACTGGACACGCCCACATCTAGTCAACAACGGTCGCCGGTGCTCATGTTGCCAGAAGTCATCGGTTTCATTGAAAATGATTCTCTGGTCACTTTGTTGCTGCGAGTCGCTGTATGTGTGAACGTAGCATGACAGTGGTCACCAATGAGTAGGTGTAGAGCTTCAGTTTCTTTCTTTCCTTCCTTCCTTCCTAATTTCCTTTCTTCTGGTCATCAATGCTCACCTTCGGTTTTCTTCCTTCCTTCCTTCCTTCCTTCCTTCCTTCCTTCCTTCCTTCAGTATTTCCTTCTCTTTCTCTCCCCTCCCCCTTCCTTTCATTCTTTCTTTCTTCATTTCCTTCCTTCCTTCCTTTCCTACCTTCTTCCCTTCCTTCTTCCTTTTCCTTCCTTCCTTCAATGCTCACCTTCAGTTTCTCTCTCTCTCTCTCTCTCTCTCTCTCTCACTTTCTTTCTTTCATTATAAGCATAAACTCTGTATCTTTCTGTATCGTCTTCATGAAAATAAACAACTGGAAAATGAAAGTGCTAAGTGAAAGTAACTCTGCAACACTCTTTCAGGGAGTTTCACTTCTGTGTTTGTCGAAGCTACTGACCCAACGTCATGTACTATGGGCTGTGAGTGAGGACAACTGTATCATCGGGACACACTGAATCTTCCATTCTGAATTGATTTTTAATGCTATTTAATTCAAAACCTGAAGAAGAGGAAACAGAAACGCTGACCTGTAAGGGAGCTGTAAGGAAATGTTTAATATCATGTACTGAATATTAAATTCCAAGTAAACAAACAACAACTAAATGAACGTAAGGAATGAATGGACGTCACGAGTGACTCACAGCTGCTCGCTTTAAAAGCTGCCAGTGACGCATTACTCATAAATCATCATTTCTTCACTTTATCATCAATTTATTAGCTGCCATCGGCAGAAGAGCATAAACACTGCCACGACTAATTCATTATCCAGCTGCTAATATCGCTGCTTCCTTTTAACTTTGAGAGGACATGCTGTGCTCTTGGCACATGAATAAAACTTAAGTTTGATATTTAATAGCAGCTTCTTTTTTGCGAGTCAAACACAGAGGTCATTCACCAGCCTCCGTGACAAGAAACTAAATCTGGTATTAATGAAAATCCTGTCAATTCTGAAAAATCGTTACACATATGTGGATAATATCAATGACAACATTTTGAATTGTTGTGTCTGTGAATATATTCTGAATAAGACAACACTACATGCATGCACTTAGCAATGTCTCCACATGTGTGCTTCAGTACTGAAGCTGACGCAGAAGCTTTATACTGACATGATCTGTGATCTGCTGGTTATCAGTGAAGGAACATGCTCCAGCTCTCTGAAGTGCATTTACAGAATTTCTGGAGGAGCCTCGTGTTTCAAAGGCAGGTGGGTGGGTAGATAGGTGGTGGATGAGTGAGTGGGTGGGTGGATGAGTGGATAAGTGAGTGGGTGAATGAGTGGATGAGTGAGTGGGTGGGTGGATGAGTGAGTGAGTGAGTGAGTGAGTGAGTGGGTGGGGTTGGGTTTAGGTGAGTAGGTGGGTTGTTGTCTGGGTGGGTAAGTGAGTGAGTTAGTTAGTGTGTGTGTGTGTGTGTGAGTGAGTGAGTGAGTGAGTGGGGTTGGGTGAGAAGGTGGGTGGGTGTCTGGGTGGGTAAGTGAGTGGGTAAGTGAGTGAGTGGATGAGTAAGTGGGTGGGTGGATGAGTGAGTGGGTGGGTGGGTGGATGAGTGAGTGGGCGGGTGGGTGGATGAGTGAGTGAGTGAGTGAGTGAGTGAGCGAGTGGGTGGATGAATGAGTGAGTGGGTGGGTGGATGAGTGAGTAAGTGAGTGGGTGGATGAGTGAGTAAGTGGGTGGGTGGATGAGTGAGTAAGTGGGTGGGTGGATGAGTGAGTAAGTGAGTGGGTGGATGAGTGAGTAAGTGAGTGGGTGGATGAGTGAGTGGGTGGGTGGATGAGTGAGTGGGTGGATGAGTGCGTGGGTGGATGAGTGCGTGAGTAAGTGGGTGGGTGGATGAGTTAGTGGGTGGATGAGTGCGTGGGTGGATGAGTGAGTAAGTGGGTGGGTGGATGAGTTAGTGGGTGGATGAGTGCGTGGGTGGATGAGTGAGTGATTGGGTGGGTGGATGAGTGAGTAGGTGGATGACTGAGTGAGTGGGGTTTGGGAGTCGGGTGAGTAGGTGGGTGGCTGGGTGTTTGGGTGGGTGGATGAGTGAGTGGGTGGATGAGTGAGTGATTGGGTGGGTGGATGAGTGAGTGATTGGGTGGGTGGATGAGTGAGTAGGTGGATGAGTGAGTGACTGGGTGGGTGGATGAGTGAGTAGGTGGATGAGTGAGTGATTGGGTGGGTGGATGAGTGAGTAGGTGGATGAGTGAGTGATTGGGTGGGTGGATGAGTGAGTGATTGGGTGGGTGGATGAGTGAGTGAGTAGGTGGATGAGTGAGTGAGTGGGTGGGTGGGTGGATGGATGAGTGAGTAGGTGGATGAGTGAGTGAGTGGGTGGGTGGATGGATGAGTGAGTAGGTGGATGAGTGAGTGAGTGGGTGGGTGGATGGATGAGTGAGTAGGTGGATGAGTGAGTGATTGCGTGGGTGGATGGATGAGTGAGTAGGTGGATGAGTGAGTGAGTGGGTGGGTGGATGGATGAGTGAGTAGGTGGATGAGTGAGTGAGTGGGTGGGTGGATGAGTGAGTGATTGGGTGGGTGGATGAGTGAGTAGGTGGATGAGTGAGTGAGTGGGTGGGTGGATGAGTGAGTAGGTGGATGAGTGAGTGAGTGGGTGGGTGGATGGATGAGTAGGTGGATGAGTGAGTGAGTGGGTGGGTGGATGGATGAGTGAGTAGGTGGATGAGTGAGTGAGTGGGTGGGTGGATGGATGAGTGAGTAGGTGGATGAGTGAGTGAGTGGGTGGGTGGATGGATGAGTGAGTAGGTGGATGAGTGAGTGAGTGGGTGGGTGGATGGATGAGTGAGTAGGTGGATGAGTGAGTGATTGGGTGGATGGATGAGTGAGTAGGTGGATGAGTGAGTGAGTGGGTGGGTGGATGGATGAGTGAGTAGGTGGATGAGTGAGTGAGTGGGTGGATGGATGAGTGAGTAGGTGGATGAGTGAGTGAGTGGGTGGGTGGATGGATGAGTGAGTAGGTGGATGAGTGAGTGAGTGGGTGGGTGGATGGATGAGTGAGTAGGTGGATGAGTGAGTGAGTGGGTGGGTGGATGGATGAGTGAGTAGGTGGATGAGTGAGTGATTGGGTGGATGGATGAGTGAGTAGGTGGATGAGTGAGTGATTGGGTGGATGGATGAGTGAGTAGGTGGATGAGTGAGTGAGTGGGGTTGGGTTCGGGTGAGTAGGTGGGTGGCTGGGTGTTTGGGTGGGTGGATGAGTGAGTGGGTGGATGAGTGAGTGATTGGGTGGGTGGATGAGTGAGTGATTGGGTGGGTGGATGAGTGAGTAGGTGGATGAGTGAGTGACTGGGTGGGTGGATGAGTGAGTAGGTGGATGAGTGAGTGATTGGGTGGGTGGATGAGTGAGTAGGTGGATGAGTGAGTGATTGGGTGGGTGGATGAGTGAGTAGGTGGATGAGTGAGTGATTGGGTGGGTGAATGAGTGAGTAGGTGGATGAGTGAGTGATTGGGTGGGTGGATGAGTGAGTGATTGGGTGGGTGGATGAGTGAGTGATTGGGTGGGTGGATGAGTGAGTGAGTAGGTGGATGAGTGAGTGAGTGGGTGGGTGGGTGGATGGATGAGTGAGTAGGTGGATGAGTGAGTGATTGGGTGGGTGGATGAGTGAGTGATTGGGTGGGTGGATGAGTGAGTGATTGGGTGGGTGGATGAGTGAGTGAGTAGGTGGATGAGTGAGTGAGTGGGTGGGTGGATGGATGAGTGAGTAGGTGGATGAGTGAGTGAGTGGGTGGGTGGATGGATGAGTGAGTAGGTGGATGAGTGAGTGAGTGGGTGGGTGGATGGATGAGTGAGTAGGTGGATGGATGAGTGAGTAGGTGGATGAGTGAGTGAGTGGGTGGGTGGATGGATGAGTGAGTAGGTGGATGGATGAGTGAGTAGGTGGATGAATGAGTGAGTGGGTGGGTGGATGGATGAGTGAGTAGGTGGATGAGTGAGTGAGTGGGTGGGTGGATGGATGAGTGAGTGAGTGGGGTTGGGCTCGGGTGAGTAGGTGGGTGGCTGGGTGTTTGGGTGCGAGTGAGTGAGTGAATAAGCTTCAATATATGACTTACTGGAAGTGAGATCAGGTGATGTTCACTCAGACAGGCAACCATACAAGGGCTGATAGAGAACACTATTTGGCAAACTGGTAAACAGATCCCTGCTGTGTGAAAGCCATATCAGTTTGAATACAGGATCCTGACTGGCCATCATGTTTTATGTTGCAATACCACTTCCTGTCACCTCACTCAGAATTCACCTCGTCACCTAACTCAGACCAGGTTTAAAGGTGACATGCTGAGTTAAATCTCTCTAACAAAGGATTTATTAGAGTCCTAGCTTATCCCCATACACTCTCACCTGTCATTGGGTCAAACAGCTGGTTGGCCTCCAGGTCAGTGAACGTGCTGCGGCAGTTGGGACAGTGGAATGATGCTCTGTTGGTGGAGTCACGTTCGTCCGTCTCAATACGTCTCCGCATGTGGTCCAGCTTGTACTTGACCACGTTGACCAGCAGCCGATAATTGATGAAGTAGTAATTGTGGCGCGTGGTCTTGCCATCCGGTGCTGTCTCCACGCGCATTCGGCACTTGACGAACTTGTCGGCTTTCAGAGTGTTAAGCACGGACCGCAGCTGCTTGCGGTCAAACTTGAGCAGCTCCAGCATATCCTCCTCACGCACGCAGGCATTGCGGATCAGCACGTCCAGGGCCAGAGCGTGCTCGATGCCGTAGAAACCACGCACCACCTGCTTGGCCAAGCGCTTCAGCGCCGCTGGGACTTCGGTCAGCACCTCCGGCTCGGTCATCGCACACACGGCTGGAGGCTGCAGGAGAGAGAAAGTCTAGCTAAGAAAGAGCTTGGATGGGATTGGATTCATACAGCTGATTAGTGTAAATGCGCATAGAATAATTTGTTGTGAAAACATACAAGCTGAGTGAAGAGAAGAGTTAACTATCATCATTTCCACATACATCTAAACAGTTAATACACTATTCTGCCAAAAGTTTTGGGACACCCCTCCAAATCATTGAATTCAGGGGTTGGACTCTTGACCCCTTAGTTCCAGTGAAAGGAACTCTTAATGCTTCACAAACTTTGTGGGAACAGTTTGGGAATGACCCCTTCC